>NW_012101366.1:4638148-4649637 GCF_000951045.1 Mandrillus leucophaeus
GTGCTGGACTCTTCCTGAAATGGCACTTAAAGATGACTTCCCTGAGCATCCAATTAAAATACATTGCCTCTGTTACTCTCACTTATAGCAAACCACTTTCAAGGCAACTGTTGATTTCTGCATTTGTTGACTTAGCCTCAGCTGGATGACACATCTTCATATTCTCCCCCTCTATCTTCCCCATAAACTCCATGAGAGGAGAGACCCTGTTTGTTTTCTTTTCTACTTTAGAACAAATGCACTTTAGTTGAATGAATGAATTAATGAATGAAAGATTTGTCACCAAAATCATTTTGCCTATGTAGTGGTTAGGTGAAGCAAAGTTTGATGTAAAGTAAAAGTTAAATGTAGTCTGCCTACAGAGAATGGTGCCAGGTAAGTGATATCGTCTGAACTGTCCTGGCTCAAGACCAACTTTTATAGGGTGAAGAAATGTCTTCTGCCACCAATCTGAAAATAATTTAAATGAACCTAAATGCATAACTCATGCATGGGGTGGTAGAAGGATGCTCTCAGCTGGCTTGGAAGATGGTGGGGCAAGCTCTCCCTGCGAGCACTGATCACCCCCCATGCCCAGTTTATAGGCCATAATCCATGACATAGGGACATCAAAGTAAAAGCAGGTTTAAAAACTTCTCTGGGGAAAAATCACAGTTGAAGTCATAGATAAAAATGAGATTGCTGAAAGCAGTAGACACACACAGTATTTTTAAAAGTTCATCGAACTCACTTTGTCAGGTCATGCTATGGATATAAGATACACTGGGCCAGGTCTCCTGTGGATATAAGAGGCACTGAGCCAGGTCATCCTATGAATACAAGAGTCACTGGGGCAGGTCATCTGTGCATATGGGAGTAACTGGGCCAGGTCATCTCTGGATATGGGAGTAACTGGGCCAGGTCTCCTGTGGATGGATAGAGGTGTCACTGGACCAGGTCATCATGTGGCTATGGCAGTGACTGGTCAGATCATCCTATAGATATAGGAGTCGCTGGGCCAGATTATCCTGTGGATATAGGAGTCACTGGGTCAGGTCATCCTGTGGACATGGGCATCACTGGGGCAGGTCATCCTCTGGACATGGGCATCACTGGGCCAGGTCATCCTCTGGACATGGGCATCACTGGGCCAGGTCATGCTGTTGATATAGAAGGGTTTTTCTAGTTGTTGCACACAGTTGTCCTCCTCTTTATTTTCCAAACCCTAATCTAACAGTAAATGACTTATATCTATACTCATATTAAAACAAGCACCTCCCAGTAAAGAGAGTCTGTTCCTTGCTACTATAAATCTCTCTGGAGGCTGAAAGTTGGTCCCTATGCAGTTTTCAACTACAACCCTTAGATTTGGTCTGGTGGGAAAACAGGTCCATGTGTTTCTCCATTCCTCCATCTGTCATGGCAGGGATTCCCAGGTTTAGAATTCCAGAGATCAACAGAGTTTCAATAATGATGTGTAGGAATGGTATAGAGTTGCCAGTTGTTTACTTTTCTAAGCAAGAGCATTTATAAAAATAACTATCACCATAATTTTATAAGGGAAAATTATTTTATTATTGAAGGGGCCAGGAAAGCTATAAGCTCAGAACAAAGGACAGTATTTAAATCAAATAATGTTATTAATTTTTTAAAAGTACTCCATTCTTATTTTTCCCATTTTCCCATAAATTGGTGTGAACATTGGTAGAAGTGAACACCACTGTTCAATAGTGACTACCTAGCACAGGAATTTGCATAATATGTTGTCATTAGATTGAATAACCAACAGGTAATCTGGCATTCACCTAACTTTACCTTGCTTTTTAAGTTAATTATTTCACAAAATTTGTGCTTGATGGGTATATGGTAATTTTAGGCTTCTACTCCTATGGTGATATTACTCATAATTTGTTTCTTGTTTTTTTTCATAGTTTTAATTACCTTTGAGTCTACAATAAGTATTTCTCTTGTTCTCCTTAGCTTTCTGATTATCAAGCTGACTTCAGCCGGTGGTGGCACAAAGAGATGAAAGCAGTGAAATTTCCATCCCAGGGAACAATCTTTGATTATTATGTGGACCACAAAACGAAGAAATTATTGCCTTGGGCTGACAAAATTGCCCAATTTACTATGGATCCAGATGTGCCTCTGCAGGTAGGTGTGTGGAACATAGCAATTGTATTAGTCCATTTTCATATTGCTATATATATTTTTTAAAAACCCTGAAACTGGGTAATTTATAAAGAAAAGAGGTTTAATTGGCTCATGATTCCACAGGCTGCCCAGGAAGCATGATGCTGGCATCTGCTGGGCTTCTGGGAAGGCCTCAAGAGATCACAGGGGAAGGGGAAGCAGACACTTCACTTGGCCAAGGCGGGAACAAGAGAGAGTGAGGGGGCAGGTGCTGCACACTTTTAAATGACCAGGTCTCATGAGAGTGAATTCACTATCATGAGAACAGTACCAAGACGGATGGTGCTAAACCATTTATGAGAAACCGCCCCCATGACCCAGTCACCCCCCAACCAGGCCCCAACTCCAACATTGTGGATTACAATTCAACATGAGATTTGGTGGGGTCACGGATCCAAACCATATCACCAATATTCAAGTGAAGTGTGCTGATGTGATCCCTTAAAAAAAAAAATCTTTTTTTTCTTTCTTGCCTGATGAATAAGTTATTGTGTTAATATGCTCAGCATATGACATATATCACTGGGAGAGAAGAATCGCAGCTATAAGAATGCTTAGTGAGATGGCTGTTATATTTCTGCATCCTCTTTTTAAAAAATAGTACAACTTAAATCTGCAATAACTATAAAATATAAAGAAATAATTTCTTTATATTTTCCTAGAAACTTTGTGAATTTGTAAACATTGAAGGCATATTTCTGTTCAGTGATTCTTACTTCTGAACTTATTGTAAATTTCTTAGATAGCGCTTTTTACATATAACTTTCTTCTTATACCCTCCAGCTATCAAATGAATATGTTTAATCTCCTCTTCTCACTGAGTCACGTGACAGCTGATGATCCAAATGAAACTTTCTCTCTTCACTGTTTCTTTGCATAGATCACTCTTCTACATTTCCCTTAGATTCAGTTATTCTTTGATCATCGTATTCTGCCTCAATGTGTTTTCCTTTTCATTTTATTTCTTCCTTGAAATCATGTCATTCTGATTCATTTTGGAACTTATTATTTTGAGAGTGCTGTATGAGTGGCAGATAGGTGATTTCTGTGGCATTTATTAGGAGGCAGTTAGTGCCAAATAACAGAAAGCCCAGTGCATTCATTTCCTGGAGCTGCCATAACAAAAGACCAAAGACCAGGTGGCGTAAACAGTAAAAACGAGTTTTTCTCTTAGTTCTAGAGGCTAGAAGTCCAAGATGGAGATACCAAGGGGTTTTTTTTCTCCTGCAGCCTCTCTCCTCAGTTTGCTGATAGGCATCTCTTGCTGTGACCTCACATAGCCTTTTCTCTTTGTGCACATTCATGGTCACTGTCTCCCTGTATGTCTAAATTTCCTCTTCTCCTAAGGACACCAGTCACATTGGATAAGGGCCTACCCTAATAACCTCATTTTAACTTAATTATCTCTTTTATAAGTCCTATTCCCAAATACAGTCACATTCTGAGGTATGAGGGGTTGAGGCTTTAAGAGATTAATTTTGGAGGAGACATAATTCAGCCTGTAATAATGTGCCCTCTTGACTCCCAAAATTCAAGTCCTACTAACATACAAAATACATTCACCCATTCCAACAGCCCAAAATTCTTTTTTTCGTTTCTTTCTTTTTTTTTTTTTTTTTTTTTTTGAGACAGTCTCACTCTGTTGCCCAGGCTGGAGTACAATGGTGCAATCTTGGCTCACTGCAACCTCTGCCTCCCAGTTTCAAGCAGTTCACCTGCCTCAACCTCCCTAGTAGATGGGATTACAGGCACCCCCCACCATGCCCAGCTAATTTTTGTATTTTTAGTAGAGACAGGGTTTCACCAAGTTGACCAGGCTGGTCTTGAACTCCTGACCTCAAGTGATCCACCCACCTTGGCTTCCCAAAGTGCTAGGATCACAGCCATGAGCCACCACACCCAGCCTACCAACAGCCCAGAATTCTTAATCCATTCCAGTATCAACTCTAAGTCCCAAATATAATCCAAATATCATCTACATGATACATTTCATCTATCAGTTCATGAAATAAATTGAGGTACAATTCATCCTGAGGCAAAATTCCTCTCTAGCTGTGAACTTACAAAACCAGAGAAGTTACCTGCTTGCAAAATACAGTGGTAGAACAGGCATAGGATAGACCTTTCCATTCGTAAAGGGAGAAATCAGAAGTCCAAAACTTAGCAGAGCAAATTCCTTTAGATTCTTAAGACTTTAGAATAATCTTCTTTGGGTCAATGCCCTATACCAGGGCCCACTGGGATGATGGCCCTGCCTCTGGACCCACTGAGGCGGCAGTGTTGCCCTTGAGGGCAGCCCCACCTCCATGGCCTTGGGCAGCAGCCCTGTCCCTGGGGCACCGGGCAGTAGCATCCTAGCTCACTGACAGAAGTGGTGACCCCACTCCCTGAAAGTGAGGGAGAAATAGCTTCATCTCCCTGATCTGTACCTTTTGGGCCAGTGAGGGCATCAGTGGATGTTCTGCTGATCTCTGAATTGCCTTTGGAGTTACTTTCCCTTTTCTTGGAGGTTAATACACATTTGCAGCCAGGTTGCTAAATTGTCTTGTCCTGTAGAACCTAAGAAGTCTTACCTTCCTTCATTTTGTCCTGTTTCCATCCTCTTTACCCCAAGCTGGCAATATTTCTGCTGGTATAAGCACATCTGTATCTCTGACTTCTTTTGAAATAGCTGATTTTGTCTAAGAATTACACCCACAATTTCTTTATGGAGTCATCTTCTGGCCACACTTTGGCTGGCCACACTTTGGTGTTCTCTCCAGAATACACTTTCTCATGTTCTGCATATGGAGAAGCTGAGAATTTCCCAAATCTTTAAGTTCTAGTTCCTTTCTGCTTAACAGTTACTTCTTCAATATGTCTTTCACCTCTTTAATTTTGCCAGCAATAAGGAGAAACTAGGTCACACCTTCAACACTTTTCTTAGAAATCTCCTCAGTTAAGTACTTGAGCTAATCACTCACAGATTCTGTCTTCCACAGAACACTAGAATGCAATTCAGCCATGTTCCTTGCCACTTTATGACAAGAATTGCTTTTCTGCCAGTGTCAAGTAGCATATTCCTTATTACCATCTGAGGCCTCACCAGAAGCCTCTTTAATGTTCATATTTCCATCAGCAATCTCTTCAATGCAATCTAGGCATTTTCTTGCCTGCACCTTAAAACTATTCTATCCTGTTTTCTTATCCTGTTCCAAAGTCACTTCCACTTTTTTAGGTATCTGTTACAACAGCAGCCCACTTCTCAAAATCAAAATCTGTATTAACCATGATGAGATACCACTCACACCTGTTAGAATGTCTGTTATCAAAAAGACGAAAGATAACAAGTGTTGTCAAGAAAAATGAGAAAATGGAACCTTTGTACACTGTTGGTGAGAATATCAATTAGTACAGCCATTATGGAAAACAGTATGGAGGTTCCTCAGATTAAAAATTGAGCTACCGTATAATCTAGCAATCCCACTTCTGGATGTATATCCTAAGGAAACAAAATATCTGCACTCACATATTTACTGCAGCAGTATTCACAATAGCCAAGATATGGAGTTAACCTAAGTGTCCATCAATGGATGAACGGACAAAACAAATGAGGTTCATACACACAATGGCATATAGGTTGAGCATCTCTCATTCAAAAATCTAAAATGTTCCAAAATTGAAAACTTGGAGGGCTGACATGATGCTCAAAGAAAATGTTCATTGGAATAGTTTGCATTTCAGATTAGGAATGCTCAACCAGTAAGTACAATGCAAATATCCCAAAACCCCCAAAAATTGAAATCCAGAATACTTGTGATCACAAGCATTTCAGATAAGGAATATTCAACTTGTACCATTCAGCCTTTACAAAGAAGGAAATCCTGTCCTTTGCAGCAACTTGGATGAACCTGGAGTACATTAAGTGAAATAAGTCAGACACAGACAAATAATGCATGATCTCACTTATTTGTGAAATTTTAAAAGTTGAACTCATAGAAGTGGAGAGTGGTATGGTGGCTACCAGGGGCTGGAGTTAGGAGGTTGGGGAGATGTTGGTCAAAGAATACAAAATTTCAGTTAGACAGGAGAAATAAGTTCAAGAGATTTGTTGTACATGGTGACTATAGTTAATAACAATGTATAGTATTTGTAAAAAGTCATTGAGAGAAAAAATTGTAAGTATTCTTCCCATAAAAAATAAGCACGTGGGGCTGGGTACGGTGGCTCACACCTGTAATCCCAGCACTTTGGGAGGCTGAGGCAGGTGGATCACCTGAGGTCAGGAGTTCAAGACCAACCTGGCCAACATGGTGAAACCCCGTCTCTACTAAAAATACAAAAAATAGCTGGGCGTGATGGCATGTGCCTGTAATCCCAGCTACATGGGAGGCTGAGGCAGGATAATTGCTTGAACCTGGGAGACAGAGGTTACAGTGAGCCAAGATTGCACCATTGCACTCCAGCCTGGGCAACAAGGGTGAAAATATCTCAGAAAAAAAAAAAACAAACAAAAAACTATGTGAATTGTAAGTGTATGTTAATTTGCTGGATTTAGCCATTTTACAATGTATACATATTTCAAAGTATCACGTTATACACAATAAATATATATAATTTTGTCAATTAAAAATTAACTTTTTTTTAAAAAAAAAAAGCATATTTTAGCTCTGTGACCCAAAAAAATTAATTATAGTTGTAACCTAGAGAAACCCAACCACACATACAAAGATGATCATGGTCATGTTGTTCCTGACAACAACCAAAAAAAGGAAAATTGAAAAACTAAGTTGTAATGTATTAGTAGAATGGAAATCTACACAGCAGTAAGCAAAATTACCTAGACCTAGATACACCAATATGAGCATATCTCAAAAGTATAATGTTGATTGAAAAAAGCAAACTACAGAATAATCTGTATATTCTGAAACTGGTTGCGTAAATTTACAAATAAAAATTCAAACAAACAAGCAAATCTGTACAGTAGTCCCTCACTTATCCATGGCTTGGCTTTCTGAGGTTTTGGCTACCTGTGGTCAACAGTGGTCCAAAAATATTCAATGGAATATTCCAAAGATAAGCAATTTATAAGTTAAATTGCACACTGATCTGAGTAGCAGAATGAAATCTCGTGCCACCCCACTTCACCCCACCCAGGATGGTAACCATCCCTTCATCCAGCTGTCTTGGTGACCAGGTCGATTATTGTGTATTGCAGTGCTTGTGTTCAAGTAACCCTTCTTTTACATAATAATGACCCAAAGTGCAAGAATAGTGCTGCTGACAGAATCGTTCTATTTTATTATTGTTAATCTCTTAGTGTACCTCATTTATAAATTAAACTTCATCATAGGTATATAGGTATAGGAAAAAACAGTATATATAGGGTTCTGTACCATCTGTGGTTTCAGGCATTCTCTGGGTGCCTTGGCACATACCTCGCCAAGGTTAAAGGAGGACAACTATATTAGTTTGCTAGGGCTGCCATAACAAAATCCCATAGACTGGACAACTTCAACAACAGAAGTTTCTTTCTCCACAGCTCTGGAGGCTAGCAGTCCAAGCTCAAGGTGTCAGCAAGTTTGGCTTCTCCTGAGGCCTCACTCCTCATAGCCACCTTCTCTCTGCATCCTCACATGGCTTTTCTCTGTGCATATGTATCCCTGATGTCTCCCTGTGGGTTCAAATTTTCTTATAAGGACACCTATCAGATTGGATTAGGACTCAGTCTAATGGCTTCATTTTAACTTAATCGCCCCTTTAAAGCCTCTGTCTCCAAATACAGTCTCATTCTGAAATACCGGGGTTAGGACTTTATGACATGAATGTTGTGGGGACACAACATTATCAGCCTGTAATATTACTCCAGTATGACTTCATCCTAACTCATTACATCTGCAGCAACCCTATTCCCAAATAACATCACATTCTGAGATACTGCAGATAAGGACTTGAACATAGAAATTTGGGGAGGAGACAGTTCAACCCCAAACAATGAGGAAATTTATTATTTCACAAACAAGGAATTCAGAGGTCGAATAACCACAATGCAGATTAATTCTGTGACTTGGCGGCATCACCAAGGATTCTGATCATCCCATCTTTCTGTACTGCTCTTTTTAACATTGACTTGAATTTAAGACAGCCATCCCTTTTGTCTCAAGATGTCTCTAGTGGTTCCAGAAAACAACTTCAAAGGAGGCAGGGACTTTCTCCTATCTTTTTATTAAGAGTGAGGAAACCTTCCTCAGAAGTCTGGAGCTGACTGCCTCCTGCATCTAATTCTGCAGACTGGGCCATGTGCCACCTCTAATCCAGTCTCAGGCCTCGGTAGCGGGGCTGCCGTGATGGGCTTTGATGAGTCCTCACATCCTGCAGGAGCCAGGCAGAGCTTCCTGTGGAGCACATGGCTATGTGGGGGAGGGGTGAGGACTTGGACAAAGTGGGGTCTTTCCCAACAAAGAAGAAGCAGGGAAGGCCGGGCGCAGTGACTTACGCCTATAATCCCAGCGCTTTGGGAGGTCAAGGTGGGTTGAGTCACCTGAGGCCAGGAATTTGAGACCAGCCTGGCCAACATTGTGAAATCTCTTCTCTACTAAAAATACAAAAAATTAACTGGGCGTGGTGGCTGGTGCCTGCAGTCTCAGCTACTTGGGAGGCTGAGGCAGAGAATCGCTTGAACTCGGGAGGCAGAGGTTGCAGTGAGCCAAGATCGCGCCATTGCACTCCAGCCTGAGCAACAAGAGCGAGACTCCATTTCAAAAAAAAAAAAAAAAAGAAGTCAAAAGTGTCTGCTCCATCTACTATATCTATTTGAAAATCTTGCTTTTTGTTCAAGCTACCTAGAATTCAACTATCTACAAGTATGATCTAGCTGGTTGAAGGCTGAGAACATGTAATCAACCAAGAACTGCTGAAGACCTGAAAACTGCTATCACAAGGTTGATGCACCTTAGTGTTGATATCTTGTATTCAACAGAGAACCTATGAGCAGTTTGTGCTCTTTCTTTCCACACAGTTGTACCAAATGTGATTACTTAATTAACAGCATCTTAATATAGTGGAAGATAACCATAGAAAATCAATAATAATAGAAATACTAATATTATGCTGTTATATGTCAAGCGCTTTACTGAATGCTGTACATAAAGCAATCCTTATAGCAACCTTCTAAGGCAGGGACTGTCACTAGCTCCCCCCCACCTTTTTTTAAAAAACATATGGAGAAACAGGCACGAAGAGAAGAAATATATCCACAGCTATACAGGTAGTAAGTATAGGATGACCAACAGTTCTAGTTTGACT
Organism: Mandrillus leucophaeus; assembly: GCF_000951045.1. NCBI lineage: Eukaryota > Metazoa > Chordata > Mammalia > Primates > Cercopithecidae > Mandrillus > Mandrillus leucophaeus. The sequence continues at coordinate 4,647,605 of NW_012101366.1, forward strand.
GGGATTAAAGGAGTTTCGGGAACATTGGACTTTAAATTTTAAAACTGGGAAATCCCTAGCAAACTAACAAGAGTTGGTCACACTAAAACAAGCAAAGCAGGATTCACAGCCAGGCAGCCTGGCTCCAGAGTCCATGCTCTGAAGAGCATTCTATGTGTAGATAAGAGAGAGGTCAGGCTCTGACTTGGGTTTGAATCGAAGTACTGCCACGTACTAGTAACCATGACCTTGACCAAGTTGGTTATGTTCTTTTAGCTTTAGTTTCATCACCTCTGAAATAAAAATAGCAACTGTCTTTATAGGTTTGTTATGGGTGTCTTATGACATTATGCATGTAAAGTGCTTAGCATGGTACCTGCCACACCTACATACTCATTTCTCAGTAAGTGTGAATTATTGGTATTAGTATGTGAAAAAAGGCCAGCAGACAAATTTAAAAGCAAATGATGACAACTAGCAGCAAGAAAGGAGAAAAAAATATGAGATGCAGCTCAAATGTTTATTAAAGAGTAGTCTAGAACTGTTTAGTGTAGCACAGAACAGTTCTGTCTTTTAGTAAACCCTAAGAGTATCACTGAATTAAAATGAAGTTCTAGAGTACATGTTCAGTCATGAAGATGATCTTGAATTGTGTATAAAATATTCAGTTGGGTCAGCCTTGGTGGCTCACACCTGTGATCCTAGCACTTCGGGGTGCTGAGGCAGGTGATCGCTTCAGCCCAGGCGTTTGAGACCAGTCTGGGCAACATGGCAAAACCCCGTCTCTACAAAAAATACAAAATAATTAGCTGGGCATGGTGGTGCATGCCTGTAGTCCCAGCTACTTGGGAGGCTGAGGTGGGAGAATAACCTGAGCTCAGGAAGTCGAGGCTGCAGTTAGCCATGATCATGCCACTGCACTCCAGCCTGGGTATAGGAGTGAGACCCTGTCTCAAAAAAAAAAGTCATTAAAAAAACTCATGATGGGCTGGGCACAGTGGCTCATGCCTGTAATCCAAGCACTTTGGGAGGCCGAGGCAGGGAGATCACAAGGTCAGGAGATCAAGACCATCCTGGCTAACACGGTGAAACCTCGTTTTACTAAAAATACAAAAAATTAGCCGGGTATGATGGCAGGTGCCTGTATTCCCAGCAACTTGGGAGGCTGAGGTGGGAGAATAACCTGAGCTCAGGAAGTCAAGGCTGCAGTGAGCCATGATCACACCACGGCACTCCAGCCTGGGTGACAGAGTGAGACTCCATCTCAAAAACAACAACAACATAAAAAACAAAAACAAAAAAACAAAAACCTCACAATATTCCATTGTGTTTAGTATATGCTAGCCAGGTAGAGAAGAATTTCATCCATTATAGACTTTATGTGGATTTCTTACAAACAATATGAATCTTGCAGGTAGATTCTCCCCTCCTTTTAAATTTGAACACCAAGAAATGCAACAAATCATTAATTATCTTTTGTATTTTGTGTTTTGTTTTGGTGCCAAAACCCAGAATCACCTATCTTTTAATCACTGAGCAAAATTCTGTTTACTGCATATCTACATCTACTTCTTGTTCTGATCTTACATTGTAATGTGTTCCCTGAGTTTGATTTTTATTTATTTGTGTTCCTGTAAGCCACTTCAAATTGTCTGTAAAGTAATAGAGTGCATAAATAGCCAATTTTTGAAACATAAAAATTAAGTTTTAGTTTTTAACAAAGCAAGGCATGATATGTTTCAAATGTGTTTTGGTTTCTTCATATTCCACTTAAAAGCCATCATTTCTCCCTAAACTGGTCTCTTCCCACACTGAACTCCTTTAGCATGCTGAATCATTTAGCCATTTAATCTAATGAGGCCAAGGAATTGGTCCCAATTTTCGTTTGTGTGTGTCTTGACTTCTCGAACATTTTCTCATCTCCTGAAATGTTTTGGATAGTTTCTTATATGTTTACTGTATTCCCTTCTGTGCTTACCACAATGTTGGGTAGAGTAGGTATTCTGAAATAAGGAGCCTTGGGGGCTAGTACTTAATTTGGAAATGATAAATCA
>NW_012101366.1:4649687-4747568 GCF_000951045.1 Mandrillus leucophaeus
GTGGCTCATGCCTGTAATCCAAGCACTTTGGGAGGCCGAGGCAGGGAGATCACAAGGTCAGGAGATCAAGACCATCCTGGCTAACACGGTGAAACCTCGTTTTACTAAAAATACAAAAAATTAGCCGGGTATGATGGCAGGTGCCTGTATTCCCAGCAACTTGGGAGGCTGAGGTGGGAGAATAACCTGAGCTCAGGAAGTCAAGGCTGCAGTGAGCCATGATCACACCACGGCACTCCAGCCTGGGTGACAGAGTGAGACTCCATCTCAAAAACAACAACAACATAAAAAACAAAAACAAAAAAACAAAAACCTCACAATATTCCATTGTGTTTAGTATATGCTAGCCAGGTAGAGAAGAATTTCATCCATTATAGACTTTATGTGGATTTCTTACAAACAATATGAATCTTGCAGGTAGATTCTCCCCTCCTTTTAAATTTGAACACCAAGAAATGCAACAAATCATTAATTATCTTTTGTATTTTGTGTTTTGTTTTGGTGCCAAAACCCAGTGTCTTTTAATCACTGAGCAAAATTCTGTTTACTGCATATCTACATCTACTTCTTGTTCTGATCTTACATTGTAATGTGTTCCCTGAGTTTGATTTTTATTTATTTGTGTTCCTGTAAGCCACTTCAAATTGTCTGTAAAGTAATAGAGTGCATAAATAGCCAATTTTTGAAACATAAAAATTAAGTTTTAGTTTTTAACAAAGCAAGGCATGATATGTTTCAAATGTGTTTTGGTTTCTTCATATTCCACTTAAAAGCCATCATTTCTCCCTAAACTGGTCTCTTCCCACACTGAACTCCTTTAGCATGCTGAATCATTTAGCCATTTAATCTAATGAGGCCAAGGAATTGGTCCCAATTTTCGTTTGTGTGTGTCTTGACTTCTCGAACATTTTCTCATCTCCTGAAATGTTTTGGATAGTTTCTTATATGTTTACTGTATTCCCTTCTGTGCTTACCACAATGTTGGGTAGAGTAGGTATTCTGAAATAAGGAGCCTTGGGGGCTAGTACTTAATTTGGAAATGATAAATCAATTGTTTACTTTATGGTACGTTGATGGCATTATCTAATTGCTCCCCTCAAGCTACAAAGTCTGAACAACGACCATTCAAAACTGAAAATAAGGTGGAATCTCTCCCATTGGGTGCTAATCTGAACTATGAATTATTTGGATCTCAATTCTAAAGTGACTGTGTTGAGTTTGATAAATAATTTTGAAATGCCTCTCGCTCGCGTGAGCTTGCTCTCTCTTTCTGATTTTTGTTCCATTCTGTTTCTCCTCCCAGACAGTTCTGGTTCACACATCAGAGACAACTCGTCTTAGATATTTCATGGAGTTGTTGCTTGAGAAAGGAAAACCTCTAATGCTAGTAGGAAATGCAGGAGTGGGAAAAACAGTCTTTGTAGGTGACACATTGGCAAGTCTCTCTCAGGATTACATAGTATCACGTGTGCCTTTCAACTACTACACAACATCCGCAGCTCTGCAAAGTAAGTGCACCTGTTTATTTTCCAGAAACAAGGGATCAAAAATCATCAAGGTGGGAACATGTGGCCCAAAAGACTCATAATACCTTTCCCTAGAATTTAGAGTTGTTGCTTGGGCCTCAGATGAATTTGTACTTATCATCCTTGTTAAATATACGTTCTTTAAATATTGTTGTGATTTTGGCTTTTTGTGTCACTCATGGCTTTATTTGGGTGATTATGCTTTAGAGCAGCAAGAATATACATCAGTAGTGTTAATTAGGTACCTCAAAACCACTGGTTACCTTTAATTGCATGGAGTCTTACCAATATAAGGGTATACTCAAGGAGGTATGTTCTGGCTACTTTTTCAAGTAAGAGATTAATTTAGGATAAATTCATTAAAACTGAGTAAATGACAGAACCAAGAGGCATTAATGAAATCTTAAAGTCACTAGAACTAATTTTGAACTACTGAATAACTAATCAATGTAATCAAAAGAACCTCACAGATCTGGGGCATTCCCAGAGTTAGGTAGGGTGAGCAAGAGACATGGGAAGTAGAGGGGAAATCACAGAGCTGATGTTGGAAGGCCAGTCACTCTCCAGCAGAGAAAGGGGTCTCTGTTGGGGGGCAGCCAAACTTTCTGATGTCCAATTGTTTATTAAAACCATTGAGTTGTCCTGAATGTGGGTTTCCGAGGTGTCTGTTTATATGTGGATATATGTTGTTTTCTTAGCTATATCAGTGGAGACTAATAATACTAAAAAATACAAAAAACTAGCCGGGCGAGGTGGCGGGCGCCTGTAGTCCCAGCTACTCGGGAGGCTGAGGCAAGAGAATGGTGTAAACCCGGGAGGCGGAGCTTGCAGTGAGCTGAGATCCGGCCACTGCACCCCAGCCTGGGCGACAGAGCGAGACTCCATCTCAAAAAATAATAATAATAATAATAATACATTTTCTTACTCATTGACATCATTAACAGCCAATAGTGATTTTTCTATCAACTTTTTATTAGTCATTTCACCTTATCTTTATGAATGGAACCCTTAGAAAGCCAACTCAAGCCAGGTGTGGTGGTACATGCTGGTAGTCCCAGCTATTCAGGAGGCTGAGGTCGGAGGATTGCTTGAGCCCAGGAGTTTGAGTCCAGCCTGGGAAATGTATTGAGATACCTGTCCCCCAAAAAGAGCCAGTTATTTCATTCATCTCTTCAGAAAATACATATTATTTACCTACTTTTTCCCAAGCATTGTGTGGGGTATATGTTTTTCATTTGCAGATATGAAAGAAAGACTCTATGATTTATAAATGGAAGATTAGACTACAGTTCAGTAGTTGAACAAATTACTTGACTGTGATGTGAGGGCATCTTGCTAATTCCTAAAAGGAATACAGGCATGAATAAGATTTAGAGATGGCCTATTGGTATGAGGAGTAGAAAGAGCTATAGTTGTCAGTATACTTGTAAAGAGAATTATGGTTTCAAACATTTGAGTTGGGGTGACAAATGGGCAAAGAAGAAGATTAGGATAGAAGGACCAGCTTAAGGAAAGACATGGAAGAGAGAAAATTGTGAGACACAATCAATGAATTGAATCCTTGTGATGCCTGTAGCATGGTGATTGGGTGGAAGATATGGAAAAGGCTAAGCTATTGATGTGGAGTTATACTGCAGATAGGGTGACCACCTATCCAGTTTGCCAAAAGACCAAAGTGTTTTCTGGAACGTGGGACTTGTAGTGTTAAAACTGGGACGGTCCCAAGAAACCACCGATGGTTGATCACACCAACTGGAGAGAATGCTGAGACACAAAATGAGGGGACTGTGAACCATTGATAGGGAAGCAAGTAACTGACAAGGTGGGCACTGTCTTTTGAGAAGAGAGATCTGAGGTGGGGAGATCAGTCCCCCTGAGTAGTATAAGAGCTATATGTAATGTGACCCTGGACCAGAGTTGTAGAAACGGAGGTGGCAAGTTGGGAACATATGGAAATGACATGAAGTACCATTTATAGGCTGTGGTTGGAAAACACGGGACTAGGAGAGAGAGATTACTGGGAGGCTTTGCATCTGGCTGTCTGGGCGTGTTAACCCCATAAGCAAGAGCACAGAGGCAAAAGGGAAGAGGCGAATTATGAGTGAGGAAGAGAAGACGTTAAGCTGAGTTGGAAAAGAGGCAGATTTAGTGTTGCCTGAACGTTGGATGGTAATGGCTACTAAGAATTAGTGCTCAGCAAGTGTTTGGAAATGTGGGTCTGCCTCTTGGAAAAGATGTTTATTTATTGTATGATTCTTTGTTCATTCATTCGTTTGCTGATTTTAAAAAAGTATTTGTTGTGGCCATTGTCGGTGGTATAGCAATGAATATGACATAGTTCCTTGGTCTCAAAATACTTACAGTCTGTTTGGAGAGTCAACAAATAATTAGATACTACATCTCAGACACACACTGTTCTGGATTTCCTTCACCCAGGACTTTAAAAAATAGACACAAAGTTATATAGACACAGGAAGAAATGTAACTTTATTTATACACGGATGGTGTCTACATTGTGGATAGTGTCTACGTACACTGTTCTTGTGCTTCTGCACTCCAGCCGCCTAAGAAGACAGGTATGGGAGACTTTCCTGAGCTGTTCCCAGACTCTCCTGCAGAGATGATAAGAGAAGAGAACTGAGAGACCAGGCCATAGCTGGACCAGCAGTGGCCATATAGAATGGGTACAGGGGAGGAAGTACACAGATCAGGAGTTGGGTTGTTTCAGCTGTGGTAGACAAGGTGATGTCGTGCTGCACATGTTGCAATCTCCATAAAGGAGAGGTGGAGTGACTTCTGGCAACAGGAGGGAGATTGGCAGGAGAGCATGACACAAAAGGAGGGGCCAGAGACACATGTCAGGTCTCTTAACCTATGAAGAGGTGATACCTGAAACCATGGGGTAGATGAAATCAACAGAAGAAGGTAAGAACAAAAGAAAAATGACTAAACAGAACATTTACATTCTATTGATTGGTGGACAGAAATATATGTTTATTTCAGAAATTCTTGAGAAACCCCTAGAGAAAAAAGCTGGTCATAACTATGGTCCTGGAGGAAATAAAAAATTGATTTATTTTATCGATGACATGAACATGCCTGAAGTGGACTTATATGGCACTGTTCAGCCTCACACCCTGATCCGGCAGCATATTGATTATGGACATTGGTAAGCAATTCTCTGTAGTTTACTCTCTCCCAAAATCTAATAATTATTATGGATAATAATATTTATCCATATTTATTATGGATAATAAAATTTTTAAAATATTATGAATAATTATTATGGATGAATTCAAGTGGAATTATCACCAGTTTCTTCTAAGGAATATCTTTTGGGTTTACTTTGTATCTCTTTTCATCGTATTAAATGGAATAGTTTCCCTTTGTATCTTTGGAAGATTGGATTGAAAAGTATCTCAGAAATGTTAAGACTGTCCAGAATTCATGTCCTCTTTAAGTGTTAACTCACACCAAATTATTTAAGAGAAACTTGATCTGATTTGGCAGGGTGTAAATGTTTGGGCACTGTAGTCATCAATCCCTGACAGTTAACTATAGGGACAGCCCCCAGCCCATCCATTGGAGTCTTGCTGTGGATACAAGATAGCTTCTACAGAGTAACATGAGAATCAATAAGCTGTAATAGTTTATATTGATGCAGCTCTTGATCTTGATTTTGGCATCAAAGGAGTTAAGTCACCTTCAGTTTTTTGAGCTTCAGTTTTGATGTCTCTCAAATAAGGCTCACAAGGTCAACCTCGCAGAGTGATTATAAAGATAAGGAGATAATCTGTGATGAAGTCCTTTATGAACTGTTATATTTTGTTGTTTTGTCATCTCCAGTTTTTGGATTTAAGGTTCTATTTTCTGTGTTTCAGGTATGATAGACAGAAGGTGATGCTTAAAGAAATCCACAACTGCCAGTATGTCGCCTGCATGAATCCAATGGTGGGCAGCTTCACCATCAATCCTAGGCTACAGGTAGGGTGTTGAATACTGCACTCAAAAACTGTAGATCTGTATTGTATTGCTTTTGAGTACAGATTAGGATTCCTATGGGACATCTGATTAAGCATGTTTTTCATGGCAGCTGTACCATATTTTATTCCCACTAACAATAGACAGGGGTTCTAATAAGCCTTTTTGTTTTAATTAGTAGACTTTACTTTTTATATCAAAGTTTATAGCAAAATCAGCTGGAAGTACAAATAATTCCTATGTACTCTCTTAATGCCCCCATTTGTTTTACCCTATTATTAACATCTTGCATTAGTTGCAATGATCAGCCAATATTGACACAGTATTATTAACTGAAGTTCAGAGTTTACATTGGGATTCCTTCTTTGTATTATATATTCCATGGGTTTTGACAGATGTATAATGACAAGTATCATCTGTTAACAATATCATATAGAATAGTGTCACTGCCCCAAAATCTCTGTACTCAACCAGTTCATTCCTCTCTCTTTTCCCTCTGAGTCCCTGGTAACAATTGATCTTTTGTCTTTTCTTTACTATTATTATTGTTGTAAAATATATGTTACATAAAATTTACCACATTAACCATTTCAAGTGTACAGTTCAATAATATTAACTACATACATAATGTTGGGCAGCCAAGATCACCACCCATCTCCATAACTTCGTCTTGTGAAACTGAAACTCTGTATCCATTGAGCTCCTCTTTTTCTCCTCCCCACTTTCCCCTGGCAACCACCATTCTACTTTCTGTGTTTATGATTTTGGCTATTTTAAGTACCTCATATAAGTGGAATTATCCAGTATTTGTCTTTTTGTGGCTGGCTTATTTCACTTAGCATAATGTCCAGGGTTCATCCAGTTGTGGCATGTTGCAGATTTTTTCCCTGTTTGAGACCGAGTCATATTCTAATTTACCACATTTTCCTTAGTCATTCATTCGTTGATGGACACTTGGGTTGCTCCCACACTTTGGCTAATGTAAATAATGCTGCTGTGAACATGGGTGAACAAATGTATCTTCAAGACCCTGCTTTTAATTCTTTGGGGTGTACACCCAGCAATACAATTAATGAATTGTATCGGAACTCTACCTTTAATTTTTTGAGAAATCATGATACTGTTTTCCATGACAACTATACCTTATTTTATTCCCTACCGACAGTGCATCAGAGTCCCAGTTTCTCTACATCCTCACACACATTTATTTTCTGTTTTGTTTTGTTTTTTGACAGCAATCGTGCTGTTGAGTGTGAGGCAGTATCTCGTAGTTATGATTTGCATTTTCCCAGTGATTAGTGATGTTTTTATGTGCTTGTTCATTTTTGTATCTTCTTTGGAGAAATGTCTATTCAAGTCTTGTGCTCATGTTTAAATTGGGTTATTTTGTTGTCATTGAGCTTTAGGAGGCCTCAATGTATTCTGGATATTAATCCCTTAAGCACTGATATTTTCTCTGTTTCTATACATTTTGCCTTTTCCAGAATTTCATGTAGTGAGAATCGTAGGATATGTAGTCTTTCCAAATAGGCTTTTTTTCACTTAGCTTAACTATGCACTTAAGATTTCTCCGTGTCTTTCCATGGCTTGATAGTGCATCTCTTTTTATTGCTGAATAGTAGTCACTGTATGAATGCATCACAGCTTGTTTGTCCGTTCATCTACTGAAGGACACCTTGGTTGCTTTCACTTTTGACAATCATGAAGGAAGCTGCTACAAACATTTGTGTGCACGTTTTGTGTACGCATATAAGCTTTTTAATCATGACAACAGAAACAGCTACCACCAACATACATTCAGTAGCATACAGTGGTTGCTTATTCATCTGGACTCAGCTGAGACTGAGCTCAGTGACTGCTGATCTTGGCTAGGCTCATCTGTGCATGTTGGGGATAAACTGTCAGTTAATTTGATGTGGCTTTGGCTGGAGTAACTGTGACAACATGGCCCTGCTTTATGTGTCTCTCATACTTTAGGGCCTGTAGAGTTTATGGCAAAGTCAGAGGCTTAACAAAGTAAGTAGAAATATACACCTCTGACAACGACTGGCACACTGTCACTTCTGCCTCCTTCTATTGGCTTAAGTAAATCACATGGCCTACCCCAGAGTCAGAGTGGAACACTAAAAAGCTACATGGTAATGGGCCTGGATACAGGGAGGAGTGAACAAATCAGGTCTTTGCAATTTTCTGGTACAATCGTAATCTTTACACTCTTATATTTGTTTTTCTTTTCAGAGACATTTCACAGTGTTTGCATTCAATTTTCCATCTTTGGATGCACTAAACACCATCTATGGCCAAATCTTTAGTTTCCACTTCCAACAGCAAGCATTTGCTCCATCAGTTCTCAGGAGTGGCCCCACTTTGATCCAGGCAACAATAGCATTCCATCAGACAATGATGTGTAACTTTTTACCCACGGCTATTAAATTCCACTACATCTTTAATCTGAGAGATTTATCAAACGTCTTCCAGGTACCTTGACTGCTCTGTGTTATGCCTCTTGAGTAGACAAATAATTATAATACTATGTATTAGCCCACTTTTTGTGTCACTATAGAGAAACACCTGAGGCTGGGTAATTTATAAAGAAAGGAAGTTTAACTGCTTATGGTTCTGCAGGCTGGACTAGCATGGCCCCAGCATCTGCTTCTGGTGAGGGCCTCAGGAGCTGACAATCATGGTGGAAGGTCATGGGGAGCCAGTATTTCACATTTTGCATGGCAAGAGCCAGGAGCAAGAGAGTGAGTCGGGGCAGGTCCCCAAACTTTTAAACAACCAGATCTTGTATGAACTAACTGAGTGAGAATTCACTTATTACAGAGGGGAAGGTCTAACCATTCATGAAGGATCTGCCCCCATGATCCAATCACTCCCCACCAAGCCCCTCCTCCAACACTGGGAATCACATTTCAACATGAGATTTGGAGGGGCACACATCCAAACCATGCCATACTGTTAACGGTGTTCATTTATAAAACAGCTTAAAACTATGGTTATATACTTTCATATGTATTCTTTAACTTTACTCATAAACTTCTCAGGAAGTAAATATGGCAGGTTTATTATTCCCATTGCATCAATGAGAACAGTGCTTCTCCACAAGTCATATAATGTCTTTGTCTGTGCTGCTGTGACAAAATACCTGAGATTGGGTAATTCGTAAATAATAGAATTTTATTTCTCACAGTTATGGAGGCTGGGAAGTCCATGATTAAGGCACTGGCAGATTCAGTGTCTGGTGAGGGCCTGGTCTCTGCTTCCAAAATGGTGCTTTACGTGGTGCATCCTCACAGGGCAGAAGGGACAGAGCAAATGGGGCAAATGCCCAGCACCCCTTTCATAAGATCACATTGCCCTCATGATTTAGTCACCTCCTAAATGCCCCACCTCTTAATATTGTCACATTGGCAATTAAGTTTCAAGACATGAATTGTAGGGGCCATTCAGGCCATGGCATATGGTGACTTGGCAGTGGAAGCAAAGGTAGATGTCTGGGCTCTTCAGATTGAGTGAGTGAGTGCTTACTGTTCTGAGTGCCAAGTAAGAAGGATAATTGATCATGTATTTGCATAAGGCATTTATGTGTGATTTTAAGCATATGTTAAGAGAAATAGTAATTTTTAAATTATTGGATCATTTTGGTTTAATATTGAAAATTACTTTGCTTACCTGGTAAAAGGACAGTGTTTATGTATTTGACTTAGGAAATTCTGAAAAGGGAATTGAAAGTCTGGAATTATTTTTTTAAATCCAACTAATGCGGTCTACACTGTACAGTACAAATGGATGGCTGAAATTTCTTTTGTGAGAGAGGTGGTATATTGATTAAATATGAAAACTCCATAGGACTTCTTTATATTTTTATAACCGTCTTTTCAGTATCACTCCACAACTGCCTCAAGTCCATAACACAGCATTAGTCAGTTGCTTCTTATGAACACGGAGCAGCTCTTTTCATGTCTGTGTATCTAGCTCCTGCCGGAAAGATTGCTTAATACCGTGCTGTTTAAAAGCAGAATTTTAATCTCGGAAGGACAGGGAAGAGAGGTCATAGGTGAAATGGGACTAGAGGACTGCCTCCTCACTCTTCATATCCAGCCTGTCAGCTGCACCTGACACTGCCAAATAATTTTTTAGCCTTTTGCAACTTAATTCTCCACAACCCCCTTACTATTCTCCTGTGCATCCAGAGTAAGCTGCCTCTCTCCATGACGAGTGAGTGGATGTGAATCTAAGATACTGAAAGCACCATGAGTGGGCACAAGAGTCACAGTGTGTTGGTGCTAGACCCAGATCTACCCATAAAGTATGAATTTGGGAACTTTACTTTTGGTCTTGAATTCATCTGTGAAATGATTAGACTGATAACAAATGATTTTATAGTAAAAAAAAAAAATACAATTCTGTGACTTTCATGTTAGTACTGTGACTTTCTGTTTGTACTTTGGTTTTGTAAACTTAGTCCATTGTAAGGCTTAATAGGCTCAAGTACTCAGATGTGATATTTCACACCTGTGCTGGCTCTTGAAATGGTCTTACTTGCATACCTAAAAATGGGTATAAGCATACTAAAATTTTCAAATATTGCACTTTTCAAAAAGTAAACCTACTTTTATACACAAACATGCACATTACTATTGATGCTATTTCTTTTAAGCATTTACTAAATTCACATTTTAGTTTAAGAAGTGTTAAACTTATTTGGAATGTCATCAACCTTTGAATTTAAGTTATTTTCCCTCATTTTTGCCTTGTAGGGGATTTTATTTGCTTCTCCTGAGTGTTTAAAAGGTCCACTTGATTTAATACGTCTGTGGCTTCATGAATCTGCCCGTGTTTATGGAGACAAACTGATAGACACAAAAGATTGTGATTTGTTTCAGAAAAAAATGCTGGAAACTGCTTATAAATATTTTGAAGTAAGTGTGTGAATATCAGAGGTCACTATTTACTCCAACACCAACTGGGTATTGGGACCAAAGTTAGATGAGGATATGAGAGAGGTGCACAAGGGCTTACCTTTTTGCAATGGCTGTGACTCCAGAATACACTTGGTCTATGCTTGGGAACATTCCACCCACCTACCCATGCATGGGTCTGTAAGCATTTCTCTTGCTAGGTCGTGCTGCCCGCAGCTGGACCTCTGTGGATGGTTGACATGCCATATTTTTCTCTTTCTCGTCCTGCAGGGTATAGATAGTCACATGCTACTTCAACAGCCCCTCATCTATTGCCACTTTGCTAACAGAGGGAAGGACCCACATTACATGCCAGTGAAGGACTGGGAAGTGCTGAAGATGATTCTTACGGAAACCTTAGACAACTACAACGAACTAAATGCTGCCATGCACCTAGTTTTATTTGAAGATGCCATGCAACATGTGTGAGTTAGTCACGATGCTTTTTCATAAAAGGAAGAATGGCTGGGTATCCACAACTGTCATTTTTCAATAGATCATACTAAGCACTCTGAACCACCAGTTCTTATCTGCTGTTTGACATATAATTTTAAAGTATAAGAGGGTTGCTTTTTAATGTCACATTCTTAATAATGTCTTACATAGGCACACTGTTTTCTGAGATGCCATCATATCCATTATTTTACTTGAATATTAAGAAAGTGGAAACGTAAATTACTTGTTCAAAGTCACATAGTTCATAAGGGACAAAGGACTGATTTTCATTGATTAAGCAGGTTTTGTTGAGTGCCAGCTAGGAATATTGCCAGCCTTTCAGCAATTTTGTGCAAATTATTTAAAATGGGGGAGGGCTCATGCTGTGTTGGCAGAAAATTAGAAAAAGGCACCTGTCCTTGGATAGAGCATGGCTGATAAGGTTCTCGCTCACCTCCTAGACCTGGTACCTCATGTAGTGCACAGACTGTGCAACCATCTACAGCCCCTCCTATCAGACATTGTTCTAGGTGCTGAGATACAGCAGCAGTGAGCACAATCCAGTCCCCTCTATAGTTCAGCTTACATATTAGCGATGAAGATGGACATCTATAAGGACATGAACAACTCAGCAAGAGAGTGAGCAAGAAAAATATCAGAAAGTGATGTGTCATGCCAAGAAGGAAAATAGGTTGATTCTGTGAGAAATACAATGTGTGAATTTCCAAAGAGGGACTGGGCATCTCTGTGAAGAGGTGACATTTAAAGTGAGACCTGAGTGATAACTAGGTGCTACACATGGAAAGATCTGGAGGAAGAACATTCTAGACAGAGATAAGATTGCATCTGACCCTAAGGCAAGAATGTTTGAGATACAGAAAAGATACAGAAAAGCCTACCAGTTAGGCTGCAGCATAGAGAAAAATATGATAAAAATGGAGAGGCAGGAAATGGCCTTACCAATAAGGAGTATTTCCTTGTAACCAGAAGAAGGAAGTTTGATTTTATTCTAAGTGCAGTGAGAAGTGGTTGGATGGGTTTTAGCATGGGGATGACACAGTTCATTGTCTGGGCTAAACAACTTAACATTGCCACTGCTGTGTAGAAAGTTGATCACATGTTTACATCTGATACTGCTCTGGTAGTCCAAGTCACCTTCATCTCTCATTGACACCAGCAAAGACTTAAATAAGTGATAACAGCCAAAGACTTAAAAAGAAAAAGAAAAAAGAAATCATTGAAAACAAGAAGAGGCTGAGTGTGGTGGCTCACACCTATAATCCCAGCACTTTGAGAGGCTGAGGCAGGAGGATCCCTTGAGGCCAGAAGTTTGAGACCAGCCTGGATGACGTAGTGAGACCCCATCTCTACAATTTTTTTTTATTTTGATGAGCTGGGTGTGGTGGCATGTGCCTGTAGTCTCAGCTACACAGAAGGCTGAGGAGGGAGGCTTGCTTGAGCCCAGGAGTTCGAGGCTGCAGTGGGCTAGGATTATGCCACTGCACTCTAGCCTAGGCAACAGAGTGAGACCCTATCTCTCAAAAATAAAAGAAAAGAAGAAGGAAAAATCCAGAGAAAATAAGATGTGGAGAATTCAGTTTTTAGAAGAATTAATCTTTAAACTTATGTTGGGCCCCAGAACCTACAAAAATTGTAGAGCCCTTCCTGTCATCATAACTAAGTGTTGGTAGTTTTATTGATCCCTTTGCAGTTGTGATCCTTCCTCTGACTATGCAAAGGAAGTTTCAATTGGAATCTAAGACCGTGGTGTGAAATCAACTATTAGCAATGCTATCTGTCATTGGGTTAATATACAGTCACTGTGTATGTGCGTCCTGGCTCAGGTGAAACAGAAACCTCCCATTGATACTGAGGAGATGTTTTCCCACATAATCCCTCAGTACGGAATTTTCAGTGGCCTAAAAGGTAAGGCTGTTTCTTTGATCGGGGATTATGAGCTAGAAGCTGATTTACTTAGCGTTAGAGGTGATTTAAGAGCATGTCCTTGAGTGTTATAGAAAGGGACTTTGCCACTTAGTGAATCTTGTGAGGTTAAAAACCTCAAAGCATACATTAAAATGAAATGAAAACCCTGCTTTATAGCTTGGGGTATCTCTCATGTCAGAGTAATTTTATAGCTTTCCCCAAGGTTGTTTTGTTGTGTGGTCATGTGAAGTAAAATTTAATGTGATGACTGAGCTTGTAAAAATAACCTATCTTTTCTGTTATTGGAGGTTTTCAGAAAATGTTCACGTGTGCTGGTCCTAATATAAGTGATCCCAACTTAATCTTTTTCAAAAAGCACTATTTAAAACAATTTATGTAGATTATTCAGGTTCTGAAGTTTAAGTTCATTTCAGAAAAGTAACCTAGAGCAAAATGATGGCATCAAATTCAGGTGTTTTACTATCTACATGCTTATATTTTGTTTTTTTGGTTTTCTTAATATTTTTAACATAATTATGAACTATTTATTCAACCAAACCCATCTTTTGTTAACGTTAAAGCCAGTTTATTTATAGCTGTAAAATATAGCAGTAGTGTAAATAGATTAAGCATTCAGAATGCCTTGGATATTACAGAACAAGGGATTAGTTGGCCTTGGTGGAAATTTAACTTTGCGGTGCTGAATGGCTTCAGAAAATTATTCTAGAATGGTGTAGTTACAAGGGAAGGCTCTAGTATGAAGGAAGCAAAAATTACATTAAGAAACAAGTGCTTGATTTGCTGAGTAAGTCACACGGAGAGATCTGTTGGTCTAAACAAATCCATTCTTTCCAAAATAATTCTACAGCAAAGATTTCTGGCACAAGGCTACTCCTCCTTTGATGTCCTCATACTTGGATGCTGGTGTGGAATTCGGATCTTTCTTGCCAATCAAAATATTTTGAAGACTTTAACACAAGGCCTTTGCATATATTTTCTTTTTGGACTTTTGGTGGTGATAGCAAAGCACTAAGAGAATTCAAAATGTTATTAGCATAGGATGGTTTGTCATGGGAGCAGTTCAAGGGTGAGGGTGAAGATACCATCTTTGATGGGGAAACAAATGAACAAGGACTAGAGGTTTCCAGTAAAAACTGGAATTTAGTCTCTCACTATTTATCTAAAGAATAAACAAAACAGACATAGGCCAGGCGCTGTTGCTCACGCCTGCAATCCCCGCACTTTGAGAGGCCAAGGCAGGTGGATCACTTGAGGTCAGGAGTTCAAGACCAGCCTAGCCAATATAGTGAAATCCCGTCTCTACTGAAAATACAAAAATTCGCGGGGCATGGTGGTGGGTGCCTGTAATCCCAACTACTTGGGAGGTTGAGGCAGGAGAATCACTTGAATCCGGGAGGCAGATGCTGCAGTGAGCCAAGATCACACCACTGCACTCCAGCCTGGGTGACAGAGCAAGTCTCCATCTCAAAAATAAATAAATATATAAAAATAAACAAAACAGACATAGTCCCAGGGCATTTTCGATTCTGTGCCACGATGGGCGCTTTCTTTCCCCAGGTGTCGCATCAGCCGGATCTTACGAACCCCTCAGGGCTGTGCTCTCTTGGTTGGAGTAGGGGGCAGTGGCAAGCAGAGCTTGTCCAGGCTGGCAGCTTACCTTTGTGGCCTTGAGGTCTTTCAGATCACTCTGACCGAGGGCTATGGAATCCAGGAACTTCGGGTGAGTAAAGGAGACAGGCAGTTCTTCTGACCCTTCTGCTTGGCAGATAAAGCCGAGGCTCCCAGTGCACCCACCTGGGCTGTGACTCCCAGATTTGGCCAAGGCCTCCCCAACCACAGGACAGCGGGAGCTCTTTAGAGCAGTAATTGACCTTTGGCGGTTTTGCCTTTATGGTCAAATTAGTAATAATAAATTTTTACAAGTTTTATGTAGGTTTAATAACATGTAAACCTGGCTTAGAAAATATTTACTTAAATACTTGCTTACACAAATGTCTTTCTGTTTTCTATTAATCAAACCTGATGCTTATCGCCATTAGTGTTCCTGTATGACAGGTTGGGGAAAAAAGACACTAACTTCACAAGTGAAAATAGATTTCTTCCACATTGGATAAGAATAGGAGAAGATGATGCAATAGGAATAACACGTTCAGGAAACTCTCGTGTGTTTTTCAAGCTTTGCTTTTTAGTAACAAATGTACTTACAAAATAGTACCTGCAATTTGTGCCAAGTGATATTTTAAATTTTAAAAAATCACGTATTTTTAATATTACTAATGAAATAAAACCCATTTTCAGTAAAATAGGACAGTTGTTAAAATGAGCAGACTTCTTTTTATGGCACTGCTTGAAAAAGGCGTCTATGAATTCGCTTGTACTCAGTAAGAAGGGAGTTGGTGATCTGAGCCTGTTTTCATCTCTCTGCTGCAGTAAGCCAGAAACACAACACTCATCCTCACATGTCAGAAATGGAGGTGGTGTCACACTGCTGTCCCCTAGAATGGGATCTCTCAGAGAAGGAATACGTGAACCAGTGAAAGGCACCCCACAGTGCTATGGCGATACAGTTACTCAGTTCTCCCCGGCACTCACACACATCCTCCCAACGCCGCATCAGCATTTTAACAAAATATGAATGATGGCCTTTCCTTACAGGTAGATCTTGCCAATTTGTACATCCGAACTGGAGCCAAGAACATGCCCACTGTGTTCCTGCTGACAGATGCCCAGGTTCTAGATGAGAGCTTCCTCATGCTGATTAATGACTTGCTGGCATCAGGTGATTAAACCAACACATTTCTTGAAAGATCTTCCCCAATGACAAATTATCTGTAGTTTCAGTGAACTTTAAAGAGAGAGAATTCGTCTTTGAGATGTTTGCTGGGCAGTCTTTGGGGAGAAACCTATAAACCTAACTAATTTGAGGTGTATTGCTTTCTTAGTCTGTTTATGGATGAGAAGGCCTTCAGTGAAGTAAATGTTATTCCCACATGTGTGGGTGTAGAGGGTGTGTTCATCATGGCTTATATGTGTTGTATGTCTTGTAAATAAAAAAGAAACATGACATTTCTGATTTTAAACTCATCATTTATGCTGAACTTTGTCTTGTAAAACATTTCAGACGTTTAAAAGTTATATGTAAAATTTAAATTGCAATGATCTTTTAGTAATTCTACTCATTCTTTGGGGCAGGAGAAATCCCAGATCTGTTCAGCGATGAAGATGTGGACAAGATAATTTCTGGAATTCATAATGAAGTTCATGCTCTGGGCATGGTGGACTCCAGAGAAAACTGTTGGAAATTCTTTTTGGCCAGGGTGCGACTACAGCTCAAAGTAAGAAATACTTGCTTAATCGGCATATTAGTTAAAACCTGCTATTGCAACTATCTGGTTCTATTCTGAGTTTTTTATTATGAGTTTGGATTTCAGTAATGCATTTTGAAAGGATGTGTGCATTTTTACACACCTATATCTGGAGTGTATGTTCCTGAAGTGTCCCATGATGCTGGGCTCCTGCAAAGCACTGCTAAGCAGTGTGTGCAGTCCTCAGTTGAAGCGCCTGTGGTCTGTGCCCTTGAGGAACTTACACTATTATAGAACACAGGAGACATCACAAATAATTATCATACAATATAAATGTAAACAGTGCTGTGGGATTACAGAGGAGTGCAGCATCCTTCGTCACTGGAGCTAGTCATCCTGGAGGAAATGATGGGCCACATGTCAAGCATGGAGAATAATTCAAAGGGAGGAGCTTTCAGGGACGGGAAATGGCATTTATATAAAGGTCAAGTGCATGGTACACGTTTGGAGAAACCCAAGTTACCTCTAAAGGCCTGGAACATAGAGTTCTTATAGGGAGAGTGAGATAATAAATCTGGAAAAGTAAATTGGAATGAGATAAGAGGTTTCTAAATCATGAAGTGAATAGTGAGGAGAGTTTTGAATTAAGAAAGTGATGATGATGTCAGTAACTTCAGGGAAAGGAATTTAGAAGTAACACTCAAATGGGCCAGGTGCAGTGGCTCACGCCTGTAATCCCAGCACTTTGGGAAGCCATGGCGGGAGGATCACCTGACGTCAGGAGTTCAAGACCAACTTGGTCAACATGATGAAACCCCATCTCTACTAAAAATACAAAAATTAGCCAGGTTTGGTGGCATGCACCTGTAATCCCAGCTACTGGAGTGGCTGAGGCAGGAGAATCACTTGAACCCAGGAGGCAGAGGTTGCAGTGAGCCAAGATCACGCCATTACACTCCAGCCTGGGTGACAGAGTGACACTCTGTCTCAAAAACAAAAGAAGTAATGTTCAGATGTTCTGAAGGATTACCCCAGTGTTCTTCCTCATTGGCTGCTCTGTGCTATAGTGTATCACATAGGCAGACAATATAACCAGATAATAGAACAATAAAGGTCAAGTATCACAAGATAACAGGGAGAGCCTCCAAACTCATCAGGAAGCCAATTTAAGAATGCTGCTAGGAAAATTCAGGCTTTCTAGTATGGAATGGTTAGTAATCTAGGAAAGCTGCTGCTTAACTGTTGCTTCTCATGTTGTTATGCCTGTCAAGTTAGTGGCAGGCTGTGGCAGCTATAGAGCTGGAGTATTTAAGGACAGGAGATGGGGACTGGCACTGGCCCTGAATATGCCTTTGATTGGACATTAGGGAGCAGAGTCACTAAGTTTCTCCAACATTCTGCTATTTCAAGTTTCACATTAATTTTACTAAGCAATTCTGGGCTGAGGTTAGAAGGTTAGAACTTAAGGTTCAGTTGCCCAAAGAGCTTTCTCCCCATCAAAAATAGACTAAGAATACATTTGTCAGCTAGGAACAAGGCCAGGGATTTCTTCCTGTTCCATTGTGATATACTAGAATCAAATTTTCTTTATTGAATGGGAAAACAAGTACAATGTTAGAATTTGAGGTAGTAATAGTATAAATCAGTGGTTCTCATAATCTATTGCTCAGAGCTGCAGAATCAACATCAACAAGAAACTTTTGAAAAATGTAGTTTCTCCAACTCCACCCCAGACCTCCTGAAGCAGAAACTTTGGGTGGCCCCAGAAATCTCTCTTAACAAGGCCTCCAGGTGATTCAGAGGCATGATGAAATTTAAGAGCCATTGTTATAAATAGTGCCAGAATGAACATTGTATATATCTTGCATGCTCAACTTTGCTTGCTTCTACAGGATAAATTCCTAGAATGGATATTGCTAGATTCAATAGTTACAGCTTGTGGTAGTTTTAAAACATGCCTTCAAATTCTTTGATGCTCTTCTTACTCACAGGTGGCATCTAGATCCCCTCTTCTTGAATTTGGGTGGGGAGCTTATGAATCTTCAGCTAATATCCAGTATGACAGAGGTGATGCTGAGCAACAACTAAGGCTAAATCATAAAGGGCTCAATTTTCTATTGGATTGTACATATTTTTGTTTATAAGAGTTCTATGTATTTATATGTGTCTCATGTATATTTTTCCTATTCTTTTGTCTTTTAAATGTACTTATGGCGCATGTTCATTTATAGGTCTGTAACTTTCCAATTTTTTAACGGTTTATGTATTAGATTAATCAGTTTTTCCCTTAATGGATCCTCAGATCCATTTCTTAGAAAAGTATTTTACTCTTCAAGATAATCTCTTTTTATTTTTTGTTTTTATTTATTTACTTATTTATTTTTTGAGACAGAGTTTCACTCTTGTTGCCCAGGCTGGAATGCAATGGCGTGATCTGAGCTCACTGCAGCCTCTGCCTCCTGGGTTCAAGTGATTCTCCTGCCTCAGCCTCCCAAGTAACTGGGATTATAGGTGCCGGCCACCACACCTCGCTAATTTTTTTTATTTTTAGTAAAGACGGGGTTTCACCATGTTGGACAGGCTGGTCTCGAACTCATGGCCTCATGTCCATGTGCCTTGGCCTCCCAAAGTGCTGGTATTACAGGCATGAGCAAGATAATCTTTACTAGAAGCAGTTGGAACTCACATTGAGCTACAGTAAGAGAAAACTCAACAGTTTCGTGAAGCCTTTCACAATAGCAAGTCCAGACTGGCTCAGTATTACCCTTAGAGGCCCCTTAGAAAAGATGCTCATCTCTCGTCTTTCCCTTCTGCCTGCTTTCATCGTGATGCCTCTTGCCTCCTGATCACAGGTGGGTACAGTATGTTTATGTTCCAGGCAGGGGGATGGAAGGGGAAGAGGACCTGGAGACTCTGTACCAGGAAACCTAAGCTCCTCCCCAAAACCCTAAGTTGATGTCTGACTGGCCTCAAATGCTTCCCATGCTGTCTCCAGCTACTAAGGAGTCTGCAGGAGTAAATATTTAATTTGAGGACGTTGCCTTTATGAGTAAAATTTGAAATGGGTTTTGGAATAGTTTTAAAAAGAAGCAGTATCAGTCATTTCAGTGCCTATATGCTTTCATGCTCTGTTTAAAACTTTGCTACCTCTGAAATATATTTTTTATTAAATATGGTGAAGTGTGAGCTGAGAGGTTTCAGGTTATTTTTCCCAAAAAGATGTCTTCTTGCCTAAACACCATGTATTTCTTCCTTACCAGCTTCAAATACCATCTTTAGTGTGTGTCCAATAGCCATATTAATTGTGTCTGTTTCTAAATTCTCTGTTCTCTTTTCTTGTTAACTCTCTGCTACTGATTTCAGCATTGCACTATAAATTAGTAAAGCTTTATCATTTATTTTCATTTCCAGTTGCTCTTTCTTGTTAAGCTTTTTCTACTTATTCTCCTGTGTTTATATGTTTGGATAAGTATTAGCATCATTTTGTCAAATTCTCAACACACTCCATGTCAACTTTGATTGAAATCATGCTGAATGCTTATTTTATATTAGAATTTAATCTTCAGGGTACAATGTCTTTTATTGCTTTTAGAGAAGGATTGTTTCATAAAGTTTTGTAATGGTGTATTATTTGTATATAGGAGAGCTATTGATTTTTAACTTTATAATCAGCAACCTTACTGTCTCTCTTATAGTTTCTAATAGTTGGTTGATATCATATAGCCTGCAGGTAAATATATTTTGTCTTTCCTGCTATTCTGTTTTTCTGCTCTTCTCCCTCATTGCATTGGCAAATATTGCAGAACATTAAGTAATTTTGATAATAGTAGGAATTCTCTCTTAATTCTTACTTTAATGGGGATGTGTCTAATGTTTCACAGTTAGGTTTTATGTTGGCTTTTGATTCAGAATATGTATCTTGTCAAAGAAGTATCAACCTAGTAAATTCATTTTCAGCATCTATTGAGATATGTATATTTTTTTCCTTGTACTTACTAATATTCATATAATACAGAATGATATACGGAAGTTTTACATTTTTATATTTTTATATCCATCAGCCTTTTTCTTTGTTTCCTTTGGGTCTGTGTGTAGGCAGACCTTACCGAAACTGAGGCCAGCTTTGTACTCATCTCTATTGTTGTCTAATCCTTTTTATGGTCTCATTTTTTAGTATTTAACTCAATGCAAGATGGAATTTATTTTGGAGTTAGATTTGGATAATTCCCCACCCCTACCCCCCGATCATCACAGGACTATTAATTGAATGACTTATCTCTTCCCTACTAAAATGAGTAGGAGGTTGGTTTTGTTTTTGTTATGTGCTATTTTGTTTTTAACATCGAGTAGAAATAGGATATCTCTGTCAGAAGAAGGGATCCCACTTCTGATCCCCTTTGGCCTTGTCACTTAGTTCGATCCATCCTGCGGAAGGCTGATGGTCAGCACCATGACCTCTTTACCTTGAAGGAGAACTATTATGGTAAAAATGAGTAGTATTTTAGCCTGAAAATGCCAACTTCTTTCTTTTAATTTATGTATATTACCCCCACATCCTTGGAATTTTAAAGAAGAATTCCAAATTGCTCTATGTTATTTTCAGATATCATGATACTCACCAGTGTGTACTAAAGACTCAGAATTTCTGATGAGCTGATATCTCCTTTGCATACATTCCAAGCCGGGCACCATGGAAAGCTTAATGTGTTACAAGGGGTTGGTGAGCACACCTGGCAGGTCAAGCTAAATGATGTGAAGTTGCCACCCCATTACCCATGCTCACCACCCAAAGTCAGTTCCCACTTGGAATGCAGAGACAATGAGAACCTGTTGGCATGCAAAATGTGACCTCTGAATCCCAGAGGGCAGTTCCCATTAACAACCATCAGATGTGTGTCCTTGGATTGCCTCAAATAAGCCAATGAATAGCAATGCCAGATGCCTTCTCTCCTTCACATTTGTCTATGTGCATCTTTTCGCACACAGTTCTCATCTTGCAGCTAGAATACAGAACTTCCGTCTCCTCTCTGGTGGACCTTAGTTAACCCAGTAACTTTTCTTTCTTTCTTTCCTTCCTGACCATCTGATGCTGTAGTGCGGAGGACACTTGATTTATGTGGCAGCCTCTGATTCCCTCCCAAGGTTTTAGATATTTGCCTTGTTATCTACCTACTTAAGTGTACATATAGGATCCATTTCTGATCATTTAAAAAATATATACTCATTGGAGAGAATTTAAAAATACAAAACAACATGAAAACAATATTTTTAAACTACCCTTAATAATATTGCCTAGAGATAACATATTGGTATCTTTCCTCTCAGTTTTCTAAGTGCATATAAACATGAAGTATATATTCAGAACTAAAAAATTTTTATTCACATCTCACGCAGTCTTCTTTAATTACCTACCCATTTCCTTTTCTGATTAGAAGGCTCCCATAGCGGGTAAAAATCAAATGATTCAAGAATTTGGTGAATGGAATGAACTATTTAACTTAAATGCACTTTATTCTAAACAACTCTTTGTAGAAAATGTCCTTTATCCATTTATAGCTTTTTCCAAATTTCCTATTGGTTTGCTGTAACTTCATATTGTTTTATATGAGCACTTTATATAGTGGATATTATTTATATGTCCAGAATGTTCTGGTATGGTGTTTCCAGGTCTTTTTTAAATTTATCATAATTCTGCTAACTTTATGATGACCTCCTGTTTTACGTTCATATGTGTTAAAAATGTTAAATTTTTATTTTATGGCTTTCATGTGTTAAGGCTTTTTAAGGAAGCAATTTTTGCACTCCATGGTTATAAAAATATTATTCTGAATTTTCTTTACATTAATTTATAATATTTTTAATGTTCAGCCAGGCAGTTTTGTGTAAATTATAAGATGGCTTTCCTACTATTCCACCCCTGAATACCCTCAATGCCATTTATTATATAAACTCTCTTTTATCACTGATTCAAAATGCTGTTTATCTCATCTATTAAATTCCTAAATATATAAGATTCTATTTGGGGCTGTCTATTATGTCCCATTAATTTGTTTCTGCATAATTGCCACACTGCATAATAAACACACATAATTTGTGTGTTTATTATAGCCTTATAGTATATTCTGGAATCTAGTAGAGCAAGATCACCTTCCTTTTCCACATTTACTTAGTTATTTGCACCTTTAATTTCCTGGATTAAGTATGAAATCAGTTTGACGACTTTTAAAAAAATTCAATGAAAATGTATAGACTGATTTTGGGGGATAATGGATATAATTACAATATTGAATATTTTTATTCATTCACCTACACTGTTTTCCTTGTTATAATTTAAGGTTTATTCTTGATAGTGTGAATTCTTTCACAACACAAAGGGTATTATTCCAGATATCCTTTGATCTTCTTACTCGTTTTTATTCTGGCTGAACTTTAAAATCATTTTGCTAAATTCTGCTAATCCTGTTGGGAATTATTAGAATCACCTAAAATTTGTTAATGAATGTGGGAAGAATTAGCATCTTTATAATAATTGACCTCTTCCGAGAATGTGGCACATCTCTTCCTTTAGTCAAAATGTCTTTGAGCTTTGAAAAAGCAACTAATTGTCTTCAATTCATTTTACACATTTCTCATTAAGTTCTTTTCTCAATATTTTATAGCATTTTCCACTCCTGCCAAATTTCTAACTGATCACTGTGGACATAAAAGAAAGCCATTGGATGGAGGGAAGGAGGAATGATGGATATTTAGTTATGTGTTTGTTTTACCAACCAATTCAGTGCACACATTAATTCCACTAGCTTTTGCATTTTGTTCTTTAGAGTTTGCTGAGTAGACAGATCATCTTTTAATTTTTAATCCTTTTAATAATCACCATTTTCCTATATCTTGGGACAGTCATACTTTCTGAACAACAGTTAAAATTTTTAAGTAACTATAATGATCATCTTTATTCATTTATTTATTTATGTAATGGGAATGCCATTAACTTTCCATCATTGAGTATTGGCTGAAATGTTGGCCTGAGATATTTTAAATATTTTTTAGGAAAAGGTGTTGCAGTTTATCCTATTCGTTTTTATTTAAACCCCCTTCTTTTATCTTCTTTCTTCATCTTGGCCAGTTCTACTATGGATTTCTATTATTTTCTTTCCTTCCAACCTCTTGAGAGTGCTATGCAAGTTTTTATTCTTTTCTTCAGGTTCTTATATTACATCAACTTCAGAGGAATTAGCTGCCTTGCAGTCTGCAGGAGCTTTTCTGTTTTTCTTGGTTTTATAGTATTTCTTCCTCTGGCTCCACTTAGGCTTCTTCCCTCTTCTTCCTTCTTGGATAGTAGAGACAGCAATTCACAGCTAAAGTATGGCAACAGACAAGGTGGGTGATTTCCTCCTGGCTCACGCTGCGTCATGTGCAGGGTCCTGAGAGTGTCAACAAAAATGTCAAGCCCAATTGTATGCAAGCAACAGATTAACAGAGACACACATGGCATAAGCCAAAAGACTTAGTAGTAACGCAAGTAATTTTCAGGGTATGTTTTTCATTTTGTGTAAAACCTCAACTACTCACCTGGCCAGTGGAAAATCAGTTATCGCAGAACCTTATCCTTATAAGATTGTGTAGTCGAGTCTCTTCAAACCTACCTCTGGCTGAGGAGCAGAACGTTTGACTTCTTTCCCTTAGGCGGATAGCCATCTCGACGGCTTCATTCACGAGAGGGGCACTCTTCACCCCTCCTGCCGTACATCCTGACACATGCACTAATGAGGAACAAGAAACACTCTAATAGCCGGCTTGCCCATCACTGGTTCCAGAGCTCTGTGAGTCTCTATGCTGCCAACTGTGTTTTGCTTTGCAGGACCACATCTCTCTGGATACAGTGCTCTAGTTTCTGTCCTCCCATTTTCTGTTATTATTTGATGTAAGTAGAATGAAAAGAACTTTAGAGAAAGACAAAAGGTGCAACCTTGTACTCTGTATCTGAGGTTCACCCTCTTTAAGATTAGATAAAACAACAAAACCTCAAAAACATTAGGACACAAATATCGATGTTTTATTTTGCCCAGAAAAGCTTTTTTCAAACTGCTATATGTTTACTCATTCGTTTAGCCATTCATCACTCAGCAAATATGTACTGAGTGCCCGTGATGTGCTGAGTCCTTGGAATGTGACAGGGAGCAAAGGCTAACCCAGCCACTGCCCACCTAGAGCCACCGCATTCAATCCAGTAATCACACACAAAAAGTAAAATCACAACGATGTACTTGAGAGATAAAGGTTATGTAGGATAACAGAAGACAGGGCAAGGAAGATGTCACGAAAAAATAGTGATCAAGAAGAGAGTTCCAAAGCATGAATAGAAGTCTTTCTATTATTTTATATTGTAAAAGAAAATTTTTACACCAGAAATCCAGTGCTTAATCCCTTGAGTAAGAATATCACTGTGTGTTGAATAGCCTTTGCATTTTGGAAAGCATGTCGTGCGTTTCTCATTTTGCTAGCATTCAGCTGTGGGGCTTGCTGGTAGAGTCTGAGGCCTGTTCTTGCAATGATGCATGTGTGTAGAGTTACCCCATTGCATCAGCAGAAACACCGGCTACTCTAACAGAGCAGTGCTGATCGGAAACCAGAGACTTGGCATGACACAATTCAAATAAAGCCCCAGCCAGAAGAAAGAAAAATAGGCATCTGATTTTCTTTAAAAACAAAACAAAATTTATACGTTGTTATGGGGCTAGAGACTGGCTTGGAACGCAGTCTGTGACCAGTGCAGGCAATGGCGACAAGCACGGCAGCTGAGACAAGGGCTCTACTTCCTGTCTTCCCCCTCAGGAATAGGTTTGCTCTTTGCTATTTGTTGGCATTCCACACACAGTTTTCTTTGTGAATAGGAGACTTTTGTTCAGAAAAAGAAAGAAAAATTAACTAAAACTCCCTGATGTCAAACATTCTTCTAGCAAAAATCTGTAATGTCCAATATTTACACAAGTCAAAGGTTATGGGAATGAGTTCATTGTGTGCTATCTAAAAGGGAAATAAATAAGAAAATGTATTGAGTGTGCACATGTTGAAGCTATTGGATCTTTTAAGAACAAATTGAAATTGAAAGGTAATTAGATAGGGGAGTGATACAGGAAGATATGAGGACCATGATAAAGTGACCCTGAAGCAGTCAAACCTGGGAAGGTTTTCCCCACTAAACCTCCATTCCTGCGAGGGTTTCCTCAGTTTTAGACGTGATTATTCTTGAAAAATACTGAGACTTTTGAGGATAAATGCAAACGTAAGTGATGAACGGAAGCTTCTGAAGTAAATATGTGGGAGGGTTACTACCATCTGAGAATAAACTGTATCAACTGGAAAAAACATACAGAGTGACTGTAGCAATTCACATTTTCATTACCAGATGAAATGGACTGAGTCCCGTTAGTGATCTACAAATAAATATGTACTTACGATGAGATCTTATCTAAAAGAAATGAAAACATATTACAAAGCATGGGGAAAAGTGGGTTCCTGCAAATGAGTCATAACACCTGTGTGGGCAAAAGAAAAAAAAAAAAAGGAATAGAAAATTCTATGGTATGAATTCCAAAAGCAAGTTCCTGACATCCAAATGTTAGAGCTGCAGGAAGTACATAGATGGTGATTTCAGGGTTTGCTTTTTACTTGTGAGAATTTGCTTTGAGAAAAAAGCACAGCTGCCAGAGGCATTTTTAACTTTTTTTTCTTTTTTCACTGACTTTCCTTTCTAATCCCACTGTTGGAAACTAACTTAAGCCAATTCGCGCACTCGCAATTATCAAGAACTTTTTGGTGGGGGTGGGAGGAGAAAGGACGGTGTAGTTCAGTGAGTTTAGGTACTTCAAGGTAGATGACATCTGTTGGGTGAGGGAGAGGGCTTTTTCCCCAAATCTCCCAACACAAGGTATGCTTCCAGGAAAGGATGTCTCAGACTGAAGCCTCCTACAGAGAGTTGATTGCTGATAATAACGAGACACACACAGAAGCCTTACAACCTGCCCTATAATCTTAGTGTAATCCCAGCTCTGTTCTTCTGGGGACCTGGGTTGCCCATCCCTGGAGGTTTCTTTGGGGCAGATGTGGCAATATTTCCATGGAAAGATTCAGCTGATCTCGTTGGAATCACATCAAAAGGCTAGACTCTTTATAAGCAGTTTACCACAGGACTGGTCAAGTTCCAAAATCCCAAGGGCCACTGCCCAAAATATAATTATTGGGATACCCTGATACTTAGATTTTTGAATTTTGTTCATACCTTGGCAGAGCTATGCACACATCTTTGGTGGGGAGATATTGCTTCATATATCTTGAACATTACTTATTTCCTCAGTGAAAAATCATGTCTACCATCCATGATGCTGCCTAACCAAACATTTATGTTGGTAAGAGAAGTAGTTGGCTAAGAGCTTCTGGTAGCTGGCTCTGCAGTGTGGGCTTCCATTAGAGTCCATGCAAGACTGATTAGCCACCTCCCCACCAGTCTGTGTAGCCCCTGGTGGTGTATTCCAGATATTAACCAACAGCCCCTAAGGTGTAAAATAAAATGACTATTCACATGCATATTATACTACTAGTTAAATTATAGACAATATAACACCCTTTTAAAATTATTTATTTTGTTTTTATTTCTTATAAGCCCTTTGCTATATTAAGTTTTCATTAAATTAAGGGAAATATAATGGGAAAATTATTTGGAATGATTTTTCCCTCACAGTAATGTTCCTTGTGACAACTGGGGTTTACCTCAGGTTATCTGTAAAGTTGTGTAAACTATCTTAGAAGAGAGCAGAATAACCAATGGTTTCTAGACATTAGCATGGGTTTCTGGAAAAATCTCACATGACACCACTACCAAGGAAAGCTGCATGGCAGGAGAAATTTTTTGCTCAATTTTTAGCAAAACTAGAAATTACTGAGCAGTGAATTGGGTCAATTACTGCACTTTGAAGGCTAGCGTGACACTCTCCTTTCCCTTCAAAGGAATTACTAATGAACAAGTATATTTCTGTAATTTAATTCCCAGAGTCTAGTTTAGCTGATAGAATTTAGATTACATATAATTATGTATTTAAAATTCTCTAAATTTTTCATCTTACTCTGTGTGTAGAGACCTAGATTCTATGCATATTTAATGAACTGCAAAAACATGGAAAAAGTCAATGTTTCATTTAAGTATTCCTGTAGACAGTTTAAAACTATCAGGCTGTCACTGTGGGTGTCAGAATCACCTGAGAGTGTTTGTTGAAGGCACACATTGCTGAGTCCCACCCCCAGAGTTTCTGATTATTTATGTCTGGAGTTAGTCCAAGGATTTGCATTTCTAACAAGCTCCTAGACAGTTCTTTGAGAACAACTGGTCTCCATGCCACCCTCCCAGGCCCACTCACAATATGCAATTTTACATAGTGTTGTAAGGATCCTTATTTAAGCAATAATACATAACATAGGAGAAAATATCTTCAATAATAAAATTGTAGAAAAGAAAAATAGTTCTCTAAGTGACCATTCTATATTATTTTTCAATAAATAATTAGTCCATTCTCACACTGCTATAAAGAAATACCTGAGACTGGGTAATTTATAAAGGAAAGAAGTTTAATTGACTCACAGTTCCACATGGCTAGGGAGGCCTCAGGAGACTTATAATCATGGCAGAAGGGGAAGCAAGAACCTTCTTCACATGGCGGCAGGAGAGATAAGTGCATGCAGGGGAAATGCCAGATGCTTTTAAAACCATCATATCTCATGAGAACAGCATGGGGGAAACCACCCCCATGATCCAGTTGCCTCCCACCTGGTCCCTCTCTCGACACATGAGGATTATGGGGATTTCAACTCGAGATGAGGTTTGGGTATGGACACAGAGGCAAACCATACCAATAACAAAGGCTTATCACTCACGTAACTCAGGGAAAGCATTTTTGCCTGAGGTTGAACAAATATGGTTCAGATACAGTATTTTCTAACACATTCCTAAGATCGGATACTATGCCAGTTACAAGCGTGGAAATAAGTGTAGAAGTGATGAAAATACTTGGGATCTTGTCAAATAAAAGATGCCTTTTTTCCTTTGCCTTTGCTAACATTATGTGTAAATGACATTTCTAAAATTGGCACAAATGACAGATGAGTTGGGTGTGGGAAACCAACTTGGGAAGAAAGGATAAATATTCAAGTATGGGGAAAGCTGACAGAAGAAACCTAAGAATTAAGATATAAGTAAAAACTATGCATTTTAACTAAGGCTTGTTAGCACATTAAATATTACAGCAATTATTTAGTTTGTAATTAGAATTTTATATAATGAAAAAATGATCAGTCAGCTTATGCAACATTAAAAACCATTAAACCACATGCAAAAAATGAAATTGGACCTTATCTTACAACCTATGGAAGAATCAACTCAAAATAAATTAAAGACTTAAATGTAATATAGGGGAAGTCTTCAGAAGATTCATCTTGTCAATGGTTTCTTTGATATGACGTCAAAATCCCAGGAAACAAAAGCAAAAACAGACAAGTGTACTACATCAAACTAAAAAGCTTCTATACAGCAAAGGAAATGATCAACAGAATGAAAGACAACCTATGTGAAATGGGAGAAAATATTTGCCAACTGTATATTTGATAAGAAATTAATATTTAAAATATATAAGGAACTCCTGTAATTCAAGTTTAAAAATCTGATTTTAAAATGGGCAAAGGACTTGAGTAGACATATCTCTAAAGAAGACATACAAGGCCGGGTGCGGTGGCTCACACTTGTAATCCCAGCACTTTGGGAGGCTGAGGTGGGTGGATCATGAGGTCAGGAGTTTGAGACCAGCCTGGCCAACGTAGTGAAACGCTGTCTCTACTAAAAATACAAAAATTAGCCCAGCGTGGTGGCACGTACCTGTAGTCCCAACTACTCAGAAGGCTGAGGCAGGAGAATCACTTGAATTCAGGAGGCAGAGGTTGCAGTGAGCTGAGATTGCGCCATTGCACTCCAGCCTGGGCAACAGAGCGAGACTCTGTCTCAAAAAAAAAAAAAGACATACAAATGTCCAACAGGTATAGGAAAAGATATACAACATCCCTACTAATCAGGGAATGCAAATCAAAACCATGATGAAGCATCACCTCACATAGGATGATAGTCATTATTAAAAAAACAAAAGCAGAAAATAAGTGTTGGTGAAGCTGTGGAGAAATTGGAACCCTTGTGCCCTATTGGTGGGAATGTAAAATGCTGCAACTACTATGGAAAACAGTCTGGTGGTTCCTAAAAAATTGAAAACAGAATTGCCATAAGATCCAGCAATCCCTCTTCTAGGTATATAGCCAAGGACATTGAAACTAGGATCTTGAAGAGATATCTACACTTTTATGTTCACTTCACAATAGCTGAGACATGCAAACAACAAAAATTTCCATCAACAGACAACTAGATAAAGAAAATGTGATACACACACACACACACACACACACACACAATGGAATATTTTCATCTGTAGAACAAAATCTTGTCATATATCAACATGGATGAACCTTGAGGACATCATGCTAAGTGAAATAAGCCAGTCACAGGACAATTACTGTATGATTCTGCTTATGTGCAGTATTGAGAGTAGTCAAACTCCTAGAAACGGAAAGTAGAATGGTGATTACCAGGAACTAGAGGGAGGGGAAATAGAGAGATTCCATTCAGTGGGTGTAGAGTTTCAGTAATGCAAGGTGAAAAAGTTCTAGAGATCTGCTGCACAATGCTGGGCTTACAGTTAACAAAACTGTACCATACACTTAAAAATGTGAGAGAGTAGATCTCATGTTTTTTGAACAATAAAAGAAAACATTTTGATCTTAATATTTATATAGCTTGAATTGTTGAATATACATGGCAAATAAACATAAAACACTTGTTAAATGAGATACTATATGGGTTCATATATGCTGGAATTTTTTATGACATGGATTTTTTTAATGCTGTAGGTAAAAAAAAAAAAAAATCACATCCTTTGAAAAATGATTTCATCAACTGCCCGATCTCAAAGTGTTAAGAGACTTAGAGGCAGCCACAGGGTTTGATATCATCAGATCTGAGCCATTTCTAGAGAAGAGGAAACCAAGATTCTCCCTCTCAGACCTTACCCCGATTGACAGTTCTCTTCCCAGTGTCCTCACGTACACAGGGACCTGAGAAGAAAAGCAGAGAAGGAAAGGGTGCTTACTGAACACCTCCTTTATTTTAGCATTTATGCAAGGTGTCTCTGATGAACCTTCTGAAACACACAGGAGCTGACCAGGTGCTCCTCTCACTGAGTTTCTGTGACCCACTGTCATAGCCAGACATCACAGCCACCGTCACGACTCCTGACAGAATCCCTCGTGTCCCTAAGAAAACTATGGAAATATATTTAGATTTAAATTAACTTTTAAATTGTTACATAACTATACAAAACTTTAGATTTACAGCAGAAACTTAAAAAATTCTCAGCAGGAGAATGTTTAAACTGATTTTTTTTCTTGATGAGTGTGATAGTATAAACAGAATTTTTAATTCCTTTAAAAATCTGAAGTGGGAGCTCACGCAGATTATTTCATTTTAAATGGAAACATAAACATTAAAGATGATAAAACATTGTTTTTAAAGTGTATTATGCAGCTTTATGGAGCCTGATGAATTACAAAATGGAAGGAACAGAAGATGAAAACATTGGTATTATTGTATCATGGTGATTTCTTTTTAATTTTTATTTTTTATTATAATGTTACTTGTGTAATGTAAATGAATAAAATTTCCCCCATTAATGATAATCATCAAAAATGTTTGAGCACAGAGAGGCAAATTTTAAGGAAAGCACACAGCAGTGTTTCTGTGTGTCCAGTTGAGCAGCCTCTTTGGACAGGTTTATACTTTGATTAGCAAGGAGGTTAATGTTGCTGTCCACTCTCTAGGGTTTTAGGGTAGTTTAATGTCACGGTTGGCTGCACTCCTTTCTCTCATTGTCTAAGACTGCAATGTAATTCTCTGCTCACTCATCACCCGCCTGTTTCTGCCTTGCCCCCATGTCTCCACAGATCATTTTGTGTTTCTCTCCAGTTGGTCACACGCTGAGAGTTAGAGCTCGGAAGTTCCCAGCCATAGTTAACTGCACGGCTATTGACTGGTTTCATGCGTGGCCGCAGGAGGCTCTGGTCTCCGTCAGCAGGAGGTTCATTGAGGAAACCAAGGGAATTGAGGTATGCTGTGTCAGCCTGCGTCTCTCTCTCTCTCACACACACACACACACACACACTGAAAATCCTCAGTAGATAAGTACTTTCCAAAATACATCTCCTATCAGAAAGTTATCCTGATTTGTTTAAGACGCTAAACTTAGCCGTTAGTTTACATTCTAAGGAATATGATGGCTGACCTTTTTTTGCCATACGTATTGAGGAGGATGTGCAGACGTGTGTGAACACGGGCTTGCACGCAGCACTTGAGTATGTCCTTACTCCTGCACTGACTCACTGGAAGCTCAGGATCATTACTTCCTTGAATCATAATGGGACTTACTGATTATAAATCCTTTAAGTCCAAACTAAAAGCCCAAACAGAAATGTAGTCACCGTAGCCATGCACTGCTTGCTTCTTAACCAAGTAAGGCAATGAATTGTGATTATTTTCATAGTATCGATAGTTGAAAAATCAGCCCCCATATCCCATAACCAGTAAGTCAAATAACATATCTGCTTATGGTTTTACAGATTTATGGGTTATATTTGTCATTTCCTCATGATGAAATTTGTACCTCCCATGGCATTTTAAAGTGGTTGTACAAAACAAAACAACAAAAGCTTCAAACATTCAGATTCAGAGGGAAAAAGGATGTAGATATGAGGTTATCATTTAGATTTCCTGAAGATGAAGTTTTATTCATGTCTAGTGCCTCTCTGATTACATAGCTTGGAAAAGTGATTGTGGACATTTCCCAGGGAGCTTTGTCTTCTCATTCCATTGAATGATAAGGTGAAAGGTTCCTAGAATAAGTCAGACACTGAAAGTGACTCTCAGAGGCAAACACGGAACTGGAGATATGTAAGGAATGATGTCTGTTTCTAGTTGAAAGATTATCATGAACAGGTACAACCCATTGTAGTCCCACCCTTACTCCAAAAGGCATAACTGCCACCTTTCCAAAACAATCCTTTTACATTTTGTTGTATATTGTATCGTTCGGCAGCCATATGGTTAAAAACCTGGTCATATTTACATGTTTAATTGTTTGTATGCAGCTAGCTTTATTGTTCATAATATCATTTTCCTTTGCTTCTACTACAAAAAAAAAAAGCAGCTATAGAGGTAAGTACACATGCAGGTATTCACCGATACCCACAGAATTTTGTGGAGGGAGACCTCTTCTCCTTTAGCCTTTTCCTGAAATGTTTATTAATCTAATTATTTGGTGCTGGCTTGCTAGGGAAGAGCTGTCAAGCAATGTCTAACTTGGAAGATACATATGTATATACACACACACACACACATATACACACATACATATATATACACACATATATATATGCACATACACATATATTATATATATGGTAGAAACTTTAGGATATTCCACTACCTCCCCTCTCCTTCTCTCCTCTACATTTACACTTAAAACATTTCCACAAATAAATGAAAATAAGAAATTATCTCTTCTAAAGTCTGCCAGGAACATTTTTGTACTCTAACATCTGGAAAATCATTAAATATGACAAATAATTGTCATAAATATTAACACAAATTTCTTATGCAATTTCCAGGTCTGTTGCATTTCTGGAATTCTCTAGGGCATCATTTTATCTTGTGATAGTTACAAGAAGGGTTCAAAATGCTGCTTTATTACAGGGAGAGAGTCAGTATGTATCTTCCGATAGCAACGTTCTGTTTTATCAGGCTGGTTTGGTAAGGAAGAGAAAGGGACCAGAGCACTTTGTTTCTGCATGTTGCTTTCTCAAATGGTAGGAAATTAGAGCTAGTAGCATGGTTTAAGTTGGCATTTGGCACAGTGCCTTTTGAAGTTCCTTCCCTTTGCTGCTCTTTGCAGGCTTTTTCTTGTCCAGGTGGGCGCCGCTTTGAAAACAGCTAAAGGAGCTTTGATATGCCAGTGACCGTTGACATCTGCTGGATGAGGCAGGACTTGCATCATGTTAAGTGCAGAGGGCTCCCGTCAGGTGCTAAGCTCGATCTGATGGTGTCATAACGCCTCCTATAGGATGCTGAGCGCCAAATAGGAATTTTAAAAGCACTTTACCATTTCTGATGAACTGAATTGTGCCTCAAAACAAATTAGATGATTTAATTTCAGTGCAAGGTGCTTATTTAACTTCCCCACCTTCCTAATTTGTTGCGCAGGAGCAATAATTCTAATTCAGAGTACAATGTGTCCATGGTCTTCTAAAAACGTGTGGTGTCTTTTCTGTAGAGGTCAAAAACAGTTTTTAAGTTTTTTGAATGAGCACAATTTGATCACTCTTTTAGTCTTAATTTCCTTTTTTAAGACTGAAAGTTATCGGCATAATTTAGGCACTTCTTAATTATTGACCTCATTTGCTGAGCGTAAGGTACTTATACAAGGTGACCACCTTTGGCCACAGAGAAAGGATTCATTAAAGGCAAGCAGTTTTGTGTGTGTTGACATGTAATTTTCCATCAGTACACACTCAGCACCCAGGGGTACGGGTTGGCTGCATCTAAATAAATGTTTGTGCTATTTTTCTCTTGCCTAATATTGAACTAAATGACAGCTGACAAGTAATGACCAAAACAGTTTGACACTTGTGTTTATTTGAAGACTTTGTCAACACACACTACCTCTCCAAGGAGATTTTGAAATGGAGATGGGAGGAGGTGTGTAAGGAGGGAGAGAAGGAAAAGTCCTCTGGGTAAACCTGGCCACAGTGTTGGAAAGGCTGTGAGAAGCTCATTGGAGAGAGAATTGGGTGAAGACCTTAGTGATTAGTACATGGGTTCTACAACGAAAATTCGAGAGAAGCCGGGGTGTTGAAAAACAAGTGATGTTTTTGCTTTTCAAGGTAAAATAAATCATAAACATCTTTGAAAGTGGGGCCAGATGAAAGGAGAAGTTACTGAATGGAAATGAAACAGTGAGCTGTCTGGTGAAGGAGTGAGATGTGTGTTGGACGGTATAGAGTAGATCTGAGCAAGGTGAAAGAGGTCATCTTTTGGGGGCATGTTGACCAACCAATGAGTTAAAATCCTCTGTCCTTATGTGGTGCCACTTAAAAGTAATGACACAAACTCTGTATCATCAGCTTTTTCAGGGAAAAGCAGTTATTCCCCATGCAATCACCCCTTCAATTGTTGAAGAGTTTGGTAGCTTGTGAAGGAAATATTTTACTACTGTTTTCCACAACTGATTGTGAGAAAGTCCACTCTAAGAGGACAGTTATTTTACTGCTACATTTAAAGACTTGTTTCTCCAATGGTCTGTAAATTCATTTTTAAAATGGCATGCCAAACACAAAGGGTATAAAACAACATTTTGTCAGTGATAGCTATATTAGCAGAGTTTCTATTATATTAATGACTTTAAGCACAGTTCTTTCCTTGAAATATAAATTAGGATTATTCAATATGAATAAAAAGTAGAAAGATAACCTTATGCAATAGAAATTGTGTGAATTTGAGGAAAATAATTCTCATTCTAAGGAATATTGAAGCCATTTAAAAATATTAAGACAAAAACAAATGCAACCAAATTTATCTTGATTCTGCCTAAATCTTCTAAGACTTGTGTCTGGGCCTGGCACGGTTCCATCAGGCCCTCTTACCAACCCAGTCCTGTCTGTGACCAGAGCATGCGGGAAGTGCACATCCGTGTAGAAGAACCTCTCACTGGCTGCCAGCTCTGGATTTTTGAAATAATTCCTAATGAATGCAGTCTTGCCCAGGCTTAAGCATACCTTCAGATGGCTGAGGGAAGACCCAAGTAGTTGTAAACATCCTTCCCCATTCTTCAGGCCTCGACCTCGTAAGTAGGGTCCAGATTTTGTAGCTGCCTAGGAATCTGGACATGCATATTCAGCTGAAAACGTACTTGACTTAAATGGAGCTGTCACTGTAAGTTTGTAGTTTTGAGGCTTTTCTCTAGGTGCTGGCCTCACCAGAAGCAGCCACACCATTCACACCATCTCCTGCTTTGTCCTTTTGCTATAAAAGCAGCAGCTGGATTTCTTTTTTTTTCTTTCTTTCTTTCTTTTTTTTGAGACGGAGTCTCACTCTGTCACCCAGGCTGCAGTGCAGTGGTGCGATCTCGGCTCACTGAAACCTCTGCCTCTCGGGTTCAAGTGATTCTCCTGCCTCAGCCTCTTGAGTAGTTGGGACCACAGGTGCACACCACTACACCCTGCTAATTTTTGTATTTTTAGTAGAGACGTGTTTCGCCATGTTGCCCAGGCTGGTCTCAAACTCCTGACCTCAGGTGATCTGCCTGCCTACACCTCCCAAAGTGCTGGATTATAGGCATGAGCCACTGCGCCCGGCCTGGATTTCATTTTTCCTCCACTCCTCCTGAGTCTTCAATTGCTTCTTCGTTTTAACTTTCTGGCAGAGAACCATTGAATGTACCTTTTTCAATGACTGAAAACTCACCTAGGAAATTATTGGCTTCTGTTGGACTTTGTCTTGCCTCTGACCAGTAGTTGAGCTCCAGAATTAAAGGCAAGATACAAAAAGCATAAGCAAATAACAATATAATGCACTCACCAGATAACTCAAAACAAAAAACCAGCATACGATTTAGAAAATTGTACTTGGTGCTACATTTAACACTTGTCGCTGCCCTGTGTAATGGTAGTAATCTTACTGCAACTGCTGTTGGTGCTACTTCTACCACAGCAGCAGAACTGATACAGGTTGCGTATCCCTTATCCAAAATACTTGGGACCAGAAATATTTTGGGTTTCAGATTTTCTTTTATTTTGGAATATTTGCATTTACATAATGAGATATCATGGGGATGGGACCTAAATCTAAACACAAAATTCATTTTTGTTTTATATACTCCTTATGCACATAGTCCGAAGGTAATTTTATATAAGATTTTGAATAATTTTGTGCATGAAGCAAAGTTTTGACTGTGACCCATTACATGAAGTCGTATGTGGAATTTTCCATTTGTGGTGTTAAGTTCGCACTCAAAAAGTTTTGGCTTTTGGAGGATTTCAGATTTTGAATTTTCGGATTAGGGATGCTCAACCAGTTCCTGCTAAAAGAAGAAAGGAAACAGAATTTTTAAAGGAGCAATGTTGTGGGCAGGAAGAAGTACAGGAGGGTATGCAGTATCTTACTAGATTTTTCAGAACTGGAAGTCTAGCCCAGGTCCTAGGATTCAAACCCTGTGTCCCTGGCTCCCTCCAGAATCTTCTTCTCAGAGTGAAACAGCTATGAACAGCTTAGGACAAGTGTTAAAATGCAACGCTGCTCATTTTATGCATTAGTGAGTTTTCTTTTATAAGCCATCAAAAACCACAAATATCTTATTAATATATTCTTTTACCAACCCTAAAAGGAGCAAGAAGATCAGATAGATTGTATAGCACATCAGTCTGACATATTTAAAAATTAACACAAATAATTTCTGAGAAAAATGTTCAAGACTTACTGTAGGTATATGGCATTTAATGTGACAAAATTGTCCCAAGTTAAACTTCAAATAGAGAGAAAGTAGATTCTTTCACCTGCCCTTTTCTCTTTTGCCCTTCCTCCCTCCCTCCCTTGAATACAATGCTTTTGAAAGCCCAAATTTAGGATTACAGACCAGTGTAGTCTTCTTTACTGGTCTTGGGAAGGTATCAAATCCTAAATTGACTTAGTGCTGACCTCTGGGTATTGGTTTACATTCCACTCTGCTATTTGTCATTTTCAAGAGGAATATACTGGGCACTTGCTTGAAGTGCCAGGTGGCTGGAGTACTTGGTGTGACAGAGACTACAACTGCCTGAGAACTGTCACACCAAATAGCAGAGATCTGTTTATGTTTTTGTGTTTACGGTGAGCCAACTGAGAGAGTAGAAATTAAACACATTTTCTTAATGTGGGGAAAAGCAGTTTCATCTTTGCATTTGATTATGCGTTGGAGAGAGCATCACTTTCCAGAACATCTTAGTGAGGAAACCTTGAGTTTATAACCATTCAATACTGGCACTCTGCTTATTTTTATTTTTGCCATCATCATGATTAGCTGCTAAATGACTATAAATGGTTATCAACTGGTTTTTATTAAGAGGCCAAATCTAGCAGGAATGATATTCTCCCCTCACATCTCTCAAAGTGAAAAATACAGCATTGTGTAGCCCTCGCTGCAGCGGCACCAGCAGCAGCTCCTCTCAACTCTCCCCCACGCCCCCCACCAAAAAAAAAAAAAAAAACTGGAGATAAATGAATGGCAGAATAAATAATTTATGCTAATGAAATTACTGCAATTAGTAGTTCTACAATGACCCTTTTAAAAGCCACAGCTGTTAATGTCAGGAAGTGCTGTCACTACTGACCTTATCATAAGAGAAAGTGACAAATTGAGAATGCAGGGAAGACCAGTCATCAAAGAGGTCTGTTCTGGAACGATTAGAGTTTTCTGAAAAACAGTGTGAATTACAACCAGCTGCTCCCTGGCTCAGCGAGTCTCCCATGCTGTGCCATTTTGTTAAGCCCGATAACAATAGTTATTTTACCCCATTGAGACAAGTTGTCTCGGGCCACTTTCAGCTCTACCGGAAACCACTTCTTCCATCCCCGATTTACAAATGAAACTGTTGTTAAAGAGAGCTTTCAGCGCCTCCAAGGAGCCTCCTCATAAGGATCATGGCTGGGCAGAGGCCAGAGTGGTTTTTTTTCTTTCTTTCTTTCTTTTTTTTTTTTTTTTTTTCCTTCCTGTAAGGAGGTTACACTTGGCTGAGGAATTATTTATCTATATTGTAGAAAGGTATGTATGTACC
Source organism: Mandrillus leucophaeus (assembly GCF_000951045.1). NCBI lineage: Eukaryota > Metazoa > Chordata > Mammalia > Primates > Cercopithecidae > Mandrillus > Mandrillus leucophaeus. Next base: position 4,687,845 of record NW_012101366.1, read on the forward strand.
TTTAGTTCCCATTAAAACAAGACAGGACAGGTTAAATTCCTGCACATGTCTGTAGTGAAGTCAAGCTCTTGTAAAAATAAAGTCTCCAATATCTTGTAAAAATAAAGTCTTTATATGAAGTTTATATAAACTTCTTCATAAATTTTATTTTTCTGAGTCCACCGTTTGGAAATATATTTGTATCAATAGGGTCCACTAGAAACCAAGAATATTCAGAATTTATATCACATTATTTTTAACTTTTGTTTTAGTAATACATTATTTCAGTTACTGGTGAGATGGATTTTTAATACGCAGCACAATCCAATATGGAGGTATTTTAAACCCACTCGGGAATTTGTCATGATGTTGGAAAGTTGATTGTTTAAAGACATTGTTCAGGAGCAGTTGTTTTTCACCAACAGGAATTGACCTATCTCTCCTCACCCCTCTGCTTGTAATATTAATGGTGCAGGTTTGAAACGTTTAACTGCATCACCAGCCACTTGTGTGCAGTTTTCCCAAAGATGTCTGGGCATTATTGACAACACTTTGGTAAATTATGTGTGACTTTCCTAAGAGTTGGTGTAGCTCATTTAATTCATATTAATTGATTTTTAGGCTTCCCTTGATTAATTGAACCTGGTTCATCTTGTACAGAATGCAATAAATAATCATTAAAATGAGGGAGATGTGACTCCACAAATTAAAAAGTTAACTACTTCAGAAGTCAGAGAGGACAAAATAGAAGGAATGTATAGTGGGGGGTCTTCCAGTAACTCACTGAAGGAGAGTTGCTCTTTTGTGGGTTTTCTTTGCTGAATAAGAATAGAAATGGTCATGACATTTTTCTCCCAGCAGCAGTGACATTTATACCCTACTATCCAGTTTGTGTTTACATGAGTTCTCACAAAACTGTGAGTTTCTAAGTTTTGGCTTTTTTTTTTTTTTTCAGTGACTTTGCAGGGTTATTGCTTCTCTTTGTCTAAAGCTTAGTTTGAAAGCAGTGGCAGAAATATTTCTCAGGATATCATGTCTGTTTCTCCACCTTCTCTTTCACACACTTGGTTGATAAAAATCAAGTTGTGAAGAGCTGTATATGTTGGCTTTTGCGTTTGGTATGTGGAGCACATAAAAACCCTTTGTCCTACTTGGCAAGAAGAAGGTTAGTCAAGCTGAATGCTTTATTGTAATCTCCCAAATCCTGTGGATAATGCTTAAAGATTAAATAAGTTTTCCTAGGTTATACTATAATCTTTTTCTGACTTTTAGAAAAAAAAATGATCATTTTCTTGATTTTTCTTGTGTTTTTTTTTTTTTAGTTGTATTTTTAACTTGAAAGGATTTCACATGAACTGTAATGTTTACGTTTTCAGCCACTGCACAAAGACTCTATTAGCCTTTTCATGGCACATGTTCACACCACTGTAAATGAAATGAGCACCAGATATTACCAGAATGAGAGAAGGCACAACTATACCACCCCAAAGAGTTTTCTAGAGCAAATATCACTGTTTAAGAACCTGTTGAAGAAGAAGCAAAATGAGGTATCCAAGAAAAAAGAACATCTGGTGAACGGCATCCAAAAACTAAAAACCACAGCCTCTCAGGTATGACCAGGATGTGTTATTACTGAGTGACATTTATGCTGTTTAATAGAAAAATATATTTTCTTTTGAAGCACTACTAAATCCATTTATTTATTTATTTATTTTATTATTATTATACTTTAAGTTCTAGGGTACATGTGCACAACGTGCAGGTTTGTTACATATGTACACATGTGCCATGTTGCTGTGCTGCACCCATTAACTTGTCATTTACATTAGGTATATCTCCTAATGCTATCCCTCCCCCCTCTCCCCAAATCCATTTCTATAAGATGCCAACTGGTGAAATTTACAGTTTCATGACACCAAGAACACACTGCTACTGCTTTCCAAAGCCTACAATGGAATTGGCTGATTACTGTGTCACAGCTGAATTAGGGAGAAGCCTTCTCTTCTTGGCCTGACTCAGTGCAAGGCAGTGTGGAATACTGAAGGAGCAGACACAGCGGATTGCCTCACTTGTCTGTGACTTCTTCAGTGCACGGTACTTGTCGTCAAAGTTTTTATCATCCTAGGATGGACCGATATCTTTTTTGGTCTCAGATTCTCAACCTCCAGTGAAGGCATCATTTTCTGGCTCATGACTGTGGCGAGATCCCAAAGTAGAGTCGTTTCTCCTACTTTAGTGACTGGTCTGCTCCTCTTAGCCACCAGCTCTCTGAGATAAAAGTGTCCAGGCTCATCTGTGTCCTCAGTGCTAAGGCCCCTGCTCCCTCAAAGGGTGATGTCTCTAACTTGCAGGGGTAAATCAGGAGAGAATCAGCACAGGATGTTAATCATGTGTGGTTCTGTACACATATCATCATTATTTACTTGTTAAAAAATAAAGGATTTCATGAAGTAGGTGTTGCTACTATAATTTTATATATGAGGCGTGAAGAGTTTAAGGCCAGAGAGTCAGTGAGGTTGGGTTTTAGACCCAGGTATGTGGTGCACTGATGCTCGTGAGTTGTCCATGGCACCATGCTGCCTCTCTGTGGCTGGAAAGAAGACATTGGAATGAGAGACTCTGGAGACTTTGAAGAGTAGCCCAGCCTTTCTCTGAGCCAGCCAGGACTTAGAGCTGGAGTGAGAAGAATTCTCTCTAGTGATCACCTCAAGACTAGAAATACTGGTGGCCTCAGAGTGAATGTTGTCAGGTCAGACTCTGATATGCTTTACAAGGATTGGGCCAGTGGTTTCCCCAAGTGGCCTGGGTAATCCAGCTGTGGCTAGGCTTGAAATAAACCGAGACCCGAAGGAGGGAGCACCTTTTCACATGGGCACCTTTTCACTCTGAAGGGCTCTCTGGCCACGTCCTTCAGTCACTCTGGGCCAAAGCACAATTGCCTTTTTCCCTCTTAGTTTTCTATACCGAGAATGACTCTGTGTTCAAAACACTGTGATCTGTACTAATAGTGAGTAGATGGACCACAATTAGGAAAGAGAAACCAGAGTGAGGAGGTTTCCAGGATGGTTGGGACCAAGTGGCATTAAGAATAGTTACTAGGAAACCCACAAATAGCATATCCATATTTGTGCACCTTCTCCATTCCTCTCAAAGAATGCCTATCTAGGCCAGGCATGGTGGCTCACACTTTTAATCCCAGCACTTTGGGAGGCTGAAGGGGGAGGATTGCTTGAGTCCAGGAGTTTGAGACCAGCCTGGACAACAAAATGAGACCCAGTCTCCACAAAATTTTTTTAAATGAGCCGAGCATGGTGGCGCACACCTGTACACCCAGCCTCTTGAAAGGTTGAGGCAGGAGGATCCCTTGAGCCCAAGAGTTTGAGGTTACAGTGTGCTGATTGGGTCACTCAACTCCAACCTGAGCAACAGAGCAAGACCCTGTCTTAAAAAAAAAAATAAATAAATAAAAAATAAAAAAGTCTGTCTTTCCTGATTCTTTTTATTCACACTTTATTTTACTTTCTTGTCTTTTGCCCCTCTCCATGTCTGTTTTCTTCTATCTGTCTATCTCATTTAAATCAAGACAGCTTTCTGTAAGAAAGATTTTCCCTGGAGTCTTGTTGTGCTAAATAAGACAAGGAAGGAGCTCTGTGTCACAAAGCATTTATATCCCTTTGAATGTCATCCCAAACTGAACCTGTTGACTTTGCCCACTATCAGGAAATGATAGTGTTGTCACCCAAACTGAGCTTTCAATACTGTGGGGGCATCCTTGGCAAAGTGCTTGTGCCATACTTAAAAGGAAATAAGTGCTTCTGCCATACTTAAAGGGTTGTTTTCCCAAATGACAGAGCTAAAAGCAAGTGGGGTACCATCCTGAACCATTGCAGTGGTGGAAGCATCTCAGCCATAGGAAAAAAGAAGAGGAGAGAGACTGTGATTTCTTAATAATCACCTCAGTTATATATTGATGAGTCAAGGGGATGGGAGAGGAGCAGGAGAAGGGAGAGCTAATTCACTGTGTCTGCCAAGTCCAGGGCTGCTTGAGTCTCTTTACTCCCCCTTAGCTAAGAACCCCAGGCAGAAAGTCTATAGACACAAGATGTCTTGATTGACACATGAAGTCTTGATGGAAAGACTGACGGTGATTTCTTTTCATTAGGTATTTGTGCATAGAATGCTCCTAATATCAAAAATGTGGTTGGAATATTCAACAGCTACATGACAGTTTTAGAAATAAGTGGGTTATAAAAAGGAAGGGTGGTTTCCTATGTGGAGAACTGGAGAGCCATATAGTGTAAGATCAGGTTGTATGAAGAGCGTAATGCCTATATATTGGGGCATGCATCCTCTAAGGGTCTGCCTTAAGGAATGCCATGTCATTTGAAAACCTTAGCAATGCTCATTCTTTACAGTAAAGCTGTAAGCCCCTTTTATAGCCAAATAACCTCTCTCTAGAAGTCAGCTTAGGTCATCACAGATAGTCCTAGTGACCTTTCTTCGTAGACAAAGCCTTGTTTCCACAGCTTCAGTCACTTTGAATATTTCAGAGTTAACGGCTTCCTTAGAAACTGAAATTAGGGCTTGAAATAACATAATTTTGTCCTAGTCTCTTGGGTGATTCTTTTTGCTTTATTTCTATTTTGAGATGATAATAGATTGAGAAGAAATTACAAAACATACTACAGACAGGTCCCTGTCACGTCTTATGGGTTCAATGGTAGGTTCATCCTGCATAACTAGTACAATGTCAAAACCAGGAAAATGGCATTGGTACAATCCACAGACCTTATTCAGATTTCCTGTTTTACTTGTACGTGTGTGTGTGTGTGTGTGTGTGTTTAGTTTTATGCAGTTTTATCACTTGTAGGTCTGGGTGCTCACACAGTCAAGACACAGAAAAGTTCCATCTACAGAAATATTCCATGTTACCATTTTATAACCACACCTATGTCACCCCCACTTCCTCCCCACCTCCTGAATCCTAGTTCCTGGCCATCACAAATCTATTCTCCATTTCTGTAATTTTGTCATTTCAAAAATGCTATACAAATGGAGTCATAAAATATGTAACCTTTGGTTATTGGTTTTCTTCACTCAGCATAATTTCCCTGAGATCCAGCCAAGGTATTAGGTGTATCCATAATTTGTCCTTTTTTATTGAATAGTATTCCACAGAATGAAAGTAGCACAATTTAACCATTCAACCACTGAAGGGCATCTGAGTTATTTCTGGGTTTTGGCTATTATAAATAAAGCTGTTATGAATACTCATGTATAGGTTTCTTTTTGTAGACATAAATCCACAAATGACCAAAAATGAATTGTTTGGTACTTGCATGTTTACATTTATAGAAAACAGGCAAATACTTTCCAGAATGGCTGTGACATTATACATTACTACCAGCAGTGTATGAGAGAGCCAGTTTCTCAGCTTCTTTGCAATAATTTGGTGGTATCTCTGATTTTTATTTTACCCATTCTAATAGGTGTGTTTTTACTTGCATTTTCCTGATGGATGATTCTTTTGACTATGGCCTAACATAACACTAGTTTCATATGGCTAAAAAGAATGGAGAAGCATGTCAGTATGCAAAGTTACCCTGAATTCATAGAGAGGCTGAAAAATCAGTCATAGCTTAATCTATAATAGTACAAGTAGCAGTCATAGTAGTAATCATGCTTTTTAGGTAGAGTGTGAATATACTGTGTTGGATGGAAACTACAAGATTACTTGGATATAGTAATGGGATGTTGTTCCACAAGATGAAACCACTGAAATGTCTTTAGCAATTGAGTTAAAATAAATGGTTATGATTGTTCTTTGCTGCTGTGATTTTTAAAAATGGTAATACTTACACTTTTGGAAGAGAAATGCAATGGAGAGAGAATTATTGTGATGTATAAAGCTGCTTTCAGATATTTCTGAGAACTGAGTCATGTCTTTTTCTCTATTACCTCACTTCTGCTTTTAGTTACATGACCTTCAAACTGAGGAACCTAGTAATGCCTTCTGAACCTAATGAAATTTTAGCTGAAAAAAGTGGATGGTTCTTTTCAGCAGATAAATTTATGGATTCCTTGGAAGGCTAAGTTCTCCAAGAGCTCAGTAAGGTTATTTAGTGATAGACCAATGGGAGACATGTATGTCCCTGAAGCTCACTGAGTTTTGGCCACAGCATAGTAATACCTCAAACACACGGTTTGCTCTTCTTAGTAGGTATTAAGTTGAATATTGGGTTAGCTTCATGATCATCAATGAGGTGAAAAAAATCAAGAGGGCCATTTTCCATTTGATGGGAAGAGGTGAGACCTATCAGTGGGCATTTTATGTGTGTGTGTGTTTTTTTTGAGACGGGACTCTCGCTCTGTCGCCCAGGCTGGAGTGCAGTGGCGCGATCTCCACTCACTGCAAGCTCCGCCGCCTCCCAGGTTCACGCCATTCTCCTGCCTCAGCCTCCCTAGAAGCTGGGACTACAGGCGCCCGCCACCACGCCCAGCTAAGTTTTTTGTATTTTCAGTAGAGATGGGGTTTCACCATGTTCACCAGGATGATCTCGATCTCCTGACCTCATGATCCGCCCGACTCAGCCTCCCAAAGTGCTGGGATTACAGGCGTGAGCCACCGCCGCGGCCACAGTGGGCATTTTAACATGCAGCCAATTAATCTGCAGTCAGGCAAGGAGTATTCATGTCTTCAACTTGCTGAAGCCTCCAGCAACCTTCTGTTGGACAGTGAAGAGGCATAGTTCTTCCAGGTCGTGACCAAGTATGTCTTCCCACGACCTCTGCTTCCTTGAGCCCGAGCTGCCTAGGACCCAAAAGCAGACATGGGTGGAGGAGCATGCGGTCAGACAGAGGGAAGAGCAACTTCCCGACTCAACCTCTTAGTACTGACAAAAAATAATTATATGTCCTGCAAAATCATTGGAAAATATTCTTCTGTCTGTTCTCACGTGGAGAAAAGCAATGTGGCTGCATTTGTGCAAATCAGAAGACAGTGAAAATCAGGGTAGAGACAGATGCAAGATACAAATTGTTAGGAATCCCTGAATTCATTCCCAATCATAAGCTCTACCTGGGATTTGTTGTGAACAAGGCCAGTGACGTAAGACTTTTGCTTTAGGTGGGAGATCTAAAAGCCAGACTTGCCTCTCAAGAAGCCGAGTTGCAACTGAGAAATCACGATGCGGAAGCTCTGATCACAAAGATCGGCCTTCAGACGGAGAAAGTGAGCCGGGAAAAGACTGTGGCTGATGCTGAGGAGCGAAAGGTCAGGCTAATTCCACCATTTAGAGTACTGAGCTATATTTAGCACAAAATAAACCTTGGTAGGTGAACAATTTTGAACAACTTCCTCTCCAGGGAGCGTAAAGTCTAAAGAATTATTATAGTTACACATGTAACAGCATTTCACACCATGATTACCACTTGACCTTTCTTTACATTATGCATTTCCCCAACCTTTTAGCTCTTTTAATGATATGAAAGAACAATAAATACTGAGCTCATTCAAGCATATAATGGATGTGGATCTTGAACATCAGGCCTATTTGTATTACAGTAAAGGTCAGGAAGTCACCTCTGAGGTTTTTAAAGGTTTCCACTTTTTAGGCAAATTGAACAACTCAATTGTTAACAAAGCCCATTCCATCACTTTGCAAGATGGTTTTCAAATTTTGCATTTTAATAATACAACTGGAGTTTATTATTAAGTCCTAAGCTAAATTTGTTCTTTTTGATTCGATTGAGGCCCTGGCATTCTGTATTATGTTTTATGGTTGGAAATAATTCCTTTTAACATTATATAGATTCTTCTTGCTTTCTACTCAGGTTTCTAGCAATTCTGAAATAAATACAATGTCTTTTGTCATCTTCTTTTACCAAAACATCAGCTACAAATGGAAGACACAGTTTTGCACATCTGATTTCTCAAAAGAAATACCATAGTAAACAAAAAATTTAATACATATTTATTTAAAAATTGAGTGTATATGTTTAAAGTAAAAATTTCTTATTTTAGACAAAAGATTATAATCAGGGCCTAATTAATAAAAAGTTGTAAGTTGCTAACATTCTCACAGCCATTGAATCGGTAGTGATTATGCCATTTTTCTTACCTTTTAGGTTACCTGAAAATATTTGAGCTTTTCTAGTGGTGTTGCCATTCATATACAATTGAGTTGTTTTTCTTTTTTTCCAATGTGTATTGAGCATGTCTTCCTTGCACAACTAAAGAGTTGAAAAGTTTGTTGAACATCAAAACTGTAAACAGACAGTTTTAAGAAATAAGATTATGGCATTTAAAATTGAAGATAAGACACATTTGGCACGCCCTATGTGATCAGCGGGCATAAAATTCCTCATTTGAGTTGTAAATGTTTCTGTTGAGTTGCAGATAAGTGGAGAATGTCCTTAAAAGTATATTATTGGACTGGGCACAGTGGCTAATGCCTGTAATCCCTGCACTTAGGGAAGCAGAGGCAGGAGGATTGCTTCAGCCCAGGAGTTCGAGACCTGCCTGGACAACATAATGAGACCCCATTCTCCATCAAAGAGGAGCAAAAAAGACAAAGTATATTATTACATTGAGCAATTAGTTATCACACATGATACAATCACCATGAGCTAATTCTACCCAGGGAGTATTTTTCAGGTATTACACAAACGTGTGATGTTCTAGTGGTTATTATATCATAACCTATCATCACAGATACTTTTGGAAACTTAAAATATAAAGAGGGGTTTTTTTGCATTTTTACATGTGAATTCTTAAGGAAAAATTACCCTCATAAAAGGAGAAAGAAGTTTTAGCAAATTAGAACTCATCTGACAGGTTGTTTAGTGAACTTCAGACACAAAGAAGGCACATACTATTTTTTATGTTTAATCCATACCAAGACATAAAAATAATACTTCTAAGCATTTTCATTGGAGCCTTAATTTAATTATAAATAACAAATATTAATGTCTATTTTTTCACCAGGCACTGTTGTAGACTATTAGGGATATTTCACAAGCAGGGTGCTCTCGTGTAGATTACATTGCAATGGAAAAGACTGACAGGAGACAAGTCACACATTGAGAAGCTGGATATATCGAGATAGGTGCTCTGATGAAAATCAAGTAGAGAGACATGATGGTGGGAAGGAACTACTGCAAACTGGGTATTCATGGAAGAAAGTTCTTTCGTAATTAAACTAGGAAGCATCTAGAAATTCATCAACACCTGAGTCCATGCTGTGGGCTCACATTTGTCATATGTTCAGCAATGTGCTAGATACTATGCTATGCCATACTAAAGGGGGTGAATATGGACTGTTTCTGGTCCTATGAAATTGGGGTCTCAAGTCTTCAAACATAGGCACTAATTTAAAAGTAATGCTTCACAGCTCACAAAGTACACAGCCACGTTTAATATGACTAAACAAATGTTGGGGTTAGAGAATGTCTTGCCGTGAACCTCGACAACCCATGTAGAGAAGCAGGTTGAAATCATTGCTTCAAATCTATAAGGTAATCAAGGGCAATTTGAACCACTGGCATTGCCAGCAATGACTTCAAGTGACACAAGCATCATCAAGCCTGTGAAAATTAGTTCTTCTTCCACCTTGGTTTGGCTTCTCAGCTCCAAATTCTAAAATGCTAAGAATTCTCTGATTGCTTTCCAACTGTGTTCTCCCTTGAGTGGAGTATAAACCTTCATGAGTAGAGGCACCTTCTAAATTGAAGCGCTAATATCATCTCTTCAAAAGTTGAGCATCAATCTTGATTTGGAATGGCTATCAGTTTTTGTGTGTGTTTCTGTTCTGAATGTGGGTAGGCCTGGGTTTTAGAGGATCATAAGGAAATTCTTACAATCCAAAGGCTGATAAGTGTACTGTGTCAGCTTGCCAAAGCTGCCATGACAAAAATACCACATGGGGTCTTTTGGGAGATTGGGAGGCTTAAACAGTAGAAGTTTATTTTCTCCAAGTTCTGGAGGCTGGAAGTCCAAGATCAAACTATTGGTAAGTTAGGTTTCTCTTTCTGTGACTTGCAGATGGCTGCCTTCTGCTGTGTCCTCATGTGAGCTTTTCTCCGTGATTATTTCCACTGATGTCTCTTGTGTGTGTCCGAACTTCTCACCCCAGTCAGTTTGGATTAGGGCTCACCCTAATGACCTCCTTGTAAAGGCCCTGTCTCCAAATACAGTCACATTCTGAGCTTGGGTCTTCAACATATGAATTTTGAGGGGGACACAATTTAGCTCATAACAAGCAGTTATTGGGACTTTATTCTCTTTATCCTCTCCCTGTGTTCACCACTAAATCTTAAGAACTTCTGCAAGGGGCTGTTGATGAATGCAAGGCAGAGAATTTCTTGTCTGCCCATGGGTGAAACTGTCTCCAAATTCCTGCTTTAACTTACAGGGTAAGGGAAAAGCACACTCTCTAGGCACTCCATGCAACTCTTCTCTTGTTTTATAGGTTGAGCATTGCTGACCAATACCTAGGAGCCACTGGGCAAAGGAAATTGTACACTGGCTTAACAGCTTACTGAGATATACAGAATTTTCACTCCTCTAGTATTGTTGCACCTTAGGGTGAGAGGTATTGAGAATGAGAAATAAGTTGACCAGCCTGAGAATTTTCTTCATTTGTATGAGTGGGTTTTTATTTAATGTTCAAAATTGTTTTGTTTATAAAAATTACCCAAACGAAAAATACTCCATTAATAGTAAAGGAGTCAGAAATGAGTAGCAGCTACTAGGCTGATAGAAATAGCACTTTAGCCAGGCGTGGTGGCCCATGCCTGTAATCCCAGCACTTTGGGAGGCTGAAGCAGGCGGATAACTTGAGGTCAGGAGTTCAAGACCAGCCTGGCCAACACAGTGAAACCCCTCTAGTAAAAATATAAAAAATCAGCTGGGTGTAGTGGAGCGCGCCTGTAATCCCAGCTACTTGGGAGGCTGAGGCAGGAGAATTACTTGAATCCAGGAGGTGGAGGTTGCAGTGAGCCAAGATCATGCCACTGCACTCCAACCTGGGTGACAGAGCGAAACTGTGTCTCAAAAACAAAAACAAAAAAAAAAAAGGAAAGAAAGAGCACTTAAAAGAAGTACTCTTTAAGGTTTTATCCAGTACTAAAAACCTATGATCCTGAGTCCAATTTAAAATGATTTTTTAATGATGCCATTATAAATGGTAACAAATAGCATTTATAGATTCACTGTATCCTTATGGTAATTAAATAAACCTGAGGTGATAACTCCTTTGCTCACATAAACTCGTTTATCTGTAGCAGTGTTCTGTAGCATACAGAAAATTTTCATGGTCCATTCCTGGCAGTTTTTGAGGGTTGTGGTTTTTGAGTAGTTCTCAGTAAACATGCAGGGTTTTCTTATTTACATTAACGATAGCTGTGTGTGTAATAGCAGGAGGTCACATATCTACCCCGAACCAATTATCTTCATAAAAGGTACAGTACACAGCAAAATAATGGTTAATCAGGAGAAGCGTAATTACTGCTAATAAAGCTGTAGTAGACAACATAATTTGTTGTGAGCAGTGTTTAATTTTATGGTATAGTTAAACTTGTTCATTTCAAACACATCTGAAGAAATATACTTTTGTTCACACTTTATATTCCACAATCACCATCACCACAGGAACCATCTCCCATGGTGGCTAGATCCAGGTGCCCAGTGCCACAGCTTTGAAATTCAAATTTCTACTGAAGACTAAAAATTCACTCTTCCTGGCCTTTCAGATTCTATAGGTATCTTAAGGGGAGGAGGATAAGCCACCTCCCACCTCCGCCCTCGCTTCTCATTTTGGTTTGGTTCAGGTTTACCAGCATGAGTTTCCTCCATATTATATATCATGTCAGAAGGCTGATGCAGCACCCTCTGTGTCCTGGGAAGAGGTGCCACTGGATCCACAAGAGGAGAGTGGGTATCAGTGTTATCGTTCCAATACCAAAGGCAGATGTGGGCTCTTGCATCTGTGGTTTCTTACCATGTCCTTGGAGCAACCAGTAGTCTTCACTAACATTTTATTTATAGTTAGGCATGCAATCTACAACCACGGAATAGAATATATTGTAGATAGTTGATCAAAAGAGCTTCAAATCTGTTCTTTAGTAATAGCCAACATGGCTTCTAAGCAAAAGTTAGCAAAAATTAGAGAATCCTAGCAAGAATATTTTGTGGTCTAGGTTACTAAGCTAACCCAGATGTGTGTTAATCCAGGACTCTTTAAAAAAGAAAACTGAAGAACAGAGGAATCACTTAATTTTGCTTTTACTATTAGTGGTACCTTATAATTAAATGAGTCAAAGCTTTTCTTGGAGCATTTTGAAACTTGAATCCATTTATATTGAGATTTGTTACTGTGTGTTTTTTACATTTACAAAACTTTGTATACATACTGTGTCTAAAGGAAAATTAGTCTATTTAACAAATTCCTCACCTGTTCAAAGTACAGAGAAATGAATTATTTAGCAGTGCATCTGAGTCAACCTCCATTTCTCTTTAGAGATATCTGTGATAATAATTTGTATAGCTTTGTGTGCTTTTTGTCTCTAATTAGGTGACAGCCATTCAGACTGAAGTGTTCCAGAAACAGAGAGAATGCGAGGCTGACTTACTCAAGGCTGAGCCTGCACTGGTGGCTGCTACAGCTGCACTCAATACACTCAACAGGGTAAAGATGATTTATTGGTCCCTGAGTTTCTTCAAAGTAATATTTAAAGCTTATTAGACTTTGAATAACTGAACTGAGAGTGTAGCCCATGCAGCGAAAAAGTATTTTAAAAGGAAAGAAACACCCATGAAATATTAAAGTTGAAACAAACCTTTGAGGTTGTCATTATAGTTCAACTTTTTTTTTTGCCGTCCAGGACTCTGTGCTACAGCAACCCAATAAGCAGTCTCCTTTTGAGTATTTCCAACAGCATGGGATTTATACTCTTATGAAAGGCAACTGGATTGTTGGTAACTGGATTTGACCCAAATCCAATTTTTCATATCATGTGTTGCTTTAAGAACTAGGCCAAGGATTCTTTATTTCCTCTGGCATATAAAGAGTAGCACTGATGAGTGACCCTCATGGAAAGAACAATGGGAGCAAAGATACGTAGGTTTGGTCCCCACCATTTCTTTGAGTTTCGTGTTGTTGGTGAAACCTCCCTAAGCACTCAAATTCTTAGAAAGTAAGCTGTGTTCATCACAAGCATATTGTTAGAGAAAGTGAAATGGAGGGCAATGTTCTTTTAAGAGCCTGCAGCTAATCTCATCCTGGGGTCTTCTCCCAGTCCTCTGGGGAGAGCTCAGGAGATCACTGGGCCTGAGATTCTTCAGATTCCATTTCAAAAAGTAAAGAATCTAGATCTTCACTGTCCTTCATAGAAATACTGAATTCGTTTTCTAAGTATTTTTTTTGAAGAAAATAATTTTGACTGTGACTAAAGAGATACTTACATGGGTATTTCTTACAGTATTTCCATAAAACTGAAAAATGTTAAATGGAAACATACCATGATAGAATTCCAATTATTACACCTTCAAATACCCTTATGCCTTTAAAATGATATTGTTAAATGCTATTAGCAATGTGACACATTAACCATGATATATTAAGTGAATAAAGCAGATTATAAAATAGGGTATTTTATATGACTAATTCTTTTGGTAAGAATATGTGCACAGAAAAAGACTGGCAAAAAGTAAGATTAATTGGTTATCTCTGAGTAATGGAATATTTATTTTCTTTATTGTGTTTCTCTAAATTTGCAAATTTTTCTCTGAATAATTACTCTTTACTTAGGCAAAATAGCACCACTTATAAAGCTGTGTATATTTATAAATTATAAAAGAATCTTGGTTAGCCAGCTCTCAATTATTAGCATATTTTAAGTATTTGTTTTTGTTCTTGCTTTCACTCTCTTTCCATTCTTTGTAATCATATGCCAAATAAATAGGCAGCTTCTGATAAGGGAGCAGAATCAGGTTCAACATTTGATAAGGTTTTATAAGCAAGAGTGTATTACGTAGCACATAAAATATCATAGGAAATACCTGGTTGGTTTTGGTTTTTAAATCATGTATTAAATATCATAAGCCTACATGAGCTTCTTATATGTGCTAGTTCCTGCCTCAGAGTATTTGCCCTGATACCATGATAATTTATACTATTAACATCATCTGTTGGATTAATCAATGGTCTGACCTGAGGCGATAAAGGAGTAGAGAAGAAGGTTCAGCCTATCTTGGCCCTCTCCTAGTTGAGAGTCCCTGTAGTGTAATGGAAGATATTTCTTGCTTGTATGTAAGACAGAAAAACAAACCTAAGAGACACTGAATTAAGGAATTATGTGTCTGGGAGGGGTTTGGTTAAGATGCAAATCTATTACATAGTGGGACAGAACCTATAAATATCTTACAACATATACACACATACACACACGTGTGTGTGTATCCTGGTCTCAGTGAGCAGAGCTCTGCAGGACTGATATATAGATCATTTTTCTTGGAGGCAAGAAAGAGCAGTGATGTCTCCAGAGTATCAGAGAAGTTCCCAGCAAGAATTGAACCTCCTGGAGTTCCAAGGTGGAGTCCCCAGGTGGCAAAGAATTGCCAAATTGAAACTGGTTTGATAAGGAGAGTAGGCCACTGAAGACTAGCATGACAACTTACAGAGCTTCACCAGACCTCCCCTAATCCTGTCTGTCTGTCTATGTGTGTGTGCGCACATGCATATTTTTCTTCAGGTCAACCTCAGTGAGCTGAAAGCCTTTCCCAACCCGCCCATTGCAGTTACCAATGTTACTGCAGCCGTGATGGTCCTTCTGGCTCCTCGGGGAAGAGTGCCCAAAGACCGAAGTTGGAAAGCAGCTAAAGTCTTCATGGGAAAGGTATCAGTGTAGCCTGGCAAGATGAAAACCCTGATAATTTCTATACTGTTTTCAGTACTATGGTTATGCTTAATAGCAAAAGATGTTCAGGTCAGAAGAAATCATCTTCACAGTTGCTGAATGTAATCTACTGTATATGTTCTCTAGACTTACAGTTTTTGTTTGCCAAGTTGGAGGTTAGCTTGGGGTTATGGCATACCTAAGTCAATGCCAGCAGCAGGTACAAGGTTGCTAATTATTTGCAAAATTATGAAAGCAGTTAAGTGTAGGAGGGAGAAAATTACATGGATTTCTTAGGTTGGAAAAATGTTACTAATGTACAGGAAGGTGAAGCACAGGGGCTTTTTGGTGTGTTTTTGCTTTTTCTTTTCTGCCTGCCTTTTCTTCAAAATGTGAATACCTCCTGTGCTGGGACTGAATATTTTACCCCGGGATAGAAGAGGTTTTAAAAGTGTCCATTGCTAATTCTAACTTCATACTATAAAGACTGAAAAAGTCGAACAGTAGGATAAATGCAGCTTGCCAATTTTGCTTTTGTAATGTGAGTCCTAAAAGCTGATTTTAACTTTTGATCTTGGAATTTTCTCTGCAGCCAAAATGGGTTCATTGCCATAAATCTTTTTGCTTTGCAGGTTGATGATTTTTTGCAAGCATTAATTAACTACGACAAAGAGCACATTCCAGAGAACTGTCTAAAAGTGGTGAATGAACAGTATTTGAAAGACCCGGAGTTTAATCCAAACCTGATTCGAACCAAATCTTTTGCAGCAGCTGGCCTCTGTGCCTGGGTCATCAACATCATTAAATTCTATGAGGTATCAATCCTAAATTGAGTGTTTACAGATGTTATCCACAAAGGGCCACAAACGCATCAATTTCTAGGTCAGCAAAAAGAGTAAAATTTGTTATTTCGTTTTCTGAATAAGGATATATAGTTCTAAGAATAACACATGAGCATGTTAGAGTAAACAGTTATCTACAGGAGGTTATTTGAAATGTTAGAAACTATCTTTTTTTCGGGTAGAGTGATTGGCTGCTTTATATTAAAGAGCAATAAGTAGTTAGATGAAAACTTATATATGAATTTTACTTATTTACATTTAAATATTTAATTCCTGTTGACTTAAAACAACTGCAAATCTGAATTCACCTCAAATTAAATGTAGCCCCTGCTCTCAAAGCAAATATTCAAACCATCTGTATTGTTGACATAGTGAAATAAGGAAATAACCATTTCTTTGCGTTAGTATTTTAATGACAGGTAAGTTTTGTGCCTATATGTGATCTAATCTAAAATTTGTACTTTTCGGCAGTGTAGAGATAGATTATAATTTCATGCATTTATTTATCAAATATTTATCGCCAACCAACTGTATCCCAAGCACTCTGCAGAGTACTTGATCTAATAAGGGAACCATGCATGGCCCACGACTCTGAAGAACTTTCATCTTTGTCTAGAAGGGTCATATGTTACATTCAAATACGGAATTAGAAAAAGTCAATATAGTCAATTCAATTCCCAAAGTAATTTTCATAAAGCCAGGCTATTTCCTTTATACTGTGGGGCCCATAAGAATAGGACTGTCTTGATCTCTCTCTTTAGTGGAAATCTTCATAAAGCAAGAGTTTAGACAGGTTGTGGTTGATGTACAGCCTCTCTCCATAATGAAATGTCTCAGCCCTATCTTCTACTTGTACAATAGGTGAAAAGACAAGCATAGAGCTTGACTGTGGCTGCATTCTGTCTTATTTTGCTATAAAATAGGAAAGAAAATTTAATTGTCTTCCTCTCTCCCTACCAGCAGAAAAATTGATCCACCTAAATTCTCAGATGGTCCATTCAAACAACGTGTGCTTGAAGTGGTCGGGAACTTAGAAAAGAAAGTGACAATGTGGTTGATGTTGTGTGGATATCTCCCACTCTCTTTTCTGTGTTGAGAATTTTTCCACAGTTATTTTCTGCCTTAAAGGCTAGACATGATCTCGGCTTTGGCTATGGTTTCTGCACGATGTAATTTCTGGTAATATGAGGAGTATCTTCACATTTTATGACAACTTGATTTTAGTATCTTAATGGTGTTTGACTTACATCACATTTTATGCAAGTACTTGTAACTCTAAGGTCCAGATTAAATAAGTAAAATAATGGTGGACCAGAGAGAATGTGGAAGGCTATGTGGATTGTGCTCTGCCTTTAGGTGGTACCATGTCTGAAAAATAACAGACTAGGGTGGTGGCATATACCTGTAATCCCAGCACTTTGGGAGACTGAGGTGGGAGGACCCCTTGAGCCCCAGAGTTAAAGACCAGTTTAAGCAACATGAGAAGACCCCATCTCAATAAAAAAAGAGAAATTGCTAAATGAATTAGAGATTTTAATTGTAAAGCATCCATCCTATCTAGGATTGAATGATTACTTACCCTCTTTGTATCTTTATGAATTCATGAATTTTCAGGTCTACTGTGATGTGGAGCCAAAACGCCAAGCATTAGCCCAAGCAAACTTAGAATTGGCTGCAGCTACTGAAAAACTAGAGGCTATCAGGAAAAAGCTTGTGGTAAGTGCAAACTATGACATTGAAATGTTTCCCAAGAGGCGGTCCCTGCCTCCACCTTAGGATTCCACCCTCAGACAGCACCTTATCTGAGCCCTATCAAACAGAAAGGAATTCGATCTTCCATGAGTATATTTCCTTATATAGCATTCAGCAGGTATTTCTTATCTGCTCTATGCTAGACACTGAACTGGGAAAGTGCAAATGTTCATGATTTCTACAGCTAAGAAACATTTGCAGTCTGATAGCAGAAAGGGGAGGGCAGCACGCAGTGATTCCAGGCAAGTCTTCTGCAGTCAGACTATCTGGCTTATATCTTCGCTCCACTGTTTACTGTTGCATCCCATACAAGGTAGTTAACCTCTATGAGCCTCTGTTTTCTCATCTGAAATAGGTATTATGATAATAAGCCTTTCTTTCTTTCTTTTGTTCGTTCATTCCTTCCTTCCTTCCTTCTTTCCTTCCTTCCTTCCTTCTTTCTTTCTTTCCTTTTCTTTTCTTTTCTTTCTTTCTCTCTTTCCTTCCTTCCTTTTTTTCTTTCTTTCTTTTCTTTTCCCCTCCCTGCCTCCCTTCCTTCTTTTTATTTTAAGTTCCAGGGTGGATGTGCAGATTTGTTATGCAGGTAAGTATGTGCTGTGGTGGTTTGCTGCACCTATCAACCCATCACCTGGGTATTAAACCTATCATGCATTAGCTATTTTTCTGGAGTAGCATCCATTTCTTAGATAGAACTATGGGAATTAAATAAGAGTAATTCATATTAAGAATTTACCATGGTACTTGGCACATAGTAAGAGCTTCGAAAATATTTTTGGCCGGGCACGGTGGCTCACGCCTGTAATCCTAGCACTTTGGGAGGCCGAGGTGGGTGGATCACGCAGTCAGGAGATCGAGACCATCCTGGTTAACATGGTGAAACCCCGTCTCTACTAAAAATACAAAAAAAAAAATAAATTAGCCAGACATGCAGGTATGGTAGTGGGCACCTGCAGTCCCAGCTACTCCGGAGGCTGAGGCAGGAGAATGGCGTGAACCCGGGAGGCGGAGCGTGCAGTGAGCCGAGATTGTGCTACTGCACTGCAGCCTGAGCGAGACTCCATCTCAAAAAAAAAAAAAAAAGAAAATATTTTCAATGAATATTATATGTACTACTAAATACCACTACTGTTTTTACAAATATGTAAACCAGTCATCCTAGTCTAGCATTATTTATATATGTGTCTATATACAGAACATACCAAAAAGTACTGAGCCCAAAGAAATTAGAGGAAGTTGCTTAGTGAAGGTGGGTTGACATGGGCTTTAGATGTTGCTTAGGAACCACCAGGATAACTAGGATGGGAAAGGTTTTCCTGACAGAAAGCAAGGAAAAGAGGGAAGGAGCAGTTGGGACACTTGAAGAGTCCAGCAGGCCAGAGCCCTGCAATGAAGGTTTTGGAGAGTAGCAGGGAATCATGAAAAATGAACTTGCAAAGGTGAGCGTAGGCTTTCTTTGCCTTTCATGCTACAGAATTTAAATTTTATCTGATTGGTGACACTGAGCCTTTGAAAGATTTTAACAAGTTAATGATACAACTGAAGTGAATCGATGCTGGAAGAAGAAAAGAACCTAGAGGCAGGCAGACAAGTGAGAAAGCCACTGCTGTGGATCCCGTTAGAACCTCAGCTCAGGCAGGAGCAGCCATGATGGAGGGAGGGAGATACGCTCAAGCCTGGCTGATGGGATACAGAGAGATGGGAGGAATACAGGAGGAGGATGAGGAGCGTGAGGTGCCTGGCAGGGCAGCATGGAGGACAGCCAGCAGAGCGATGAGGCGGCACAACCCTGGCAGCTTACAGAAACCCCTGGAGCTTCAGTTTCTCATCTGTCAAGTAGTGGTAACAGAAACTACCTCTCAAGGTGGCCATGTGTGATTTGGGGCTACCCAGCATCCCGTCTGCCAACTTTGAGTGAAAACAGCTTGATTTTCTTTAGGGAAGAATCTCTCCGCATTGGATGCACTCAGGCGAGGCTTTTAACAGGAATGACCTTGCCTTTTCAAGCTAAGGACTCGATATATGATCCAACCTTTCCCAACTTGATCCCCCCTCTCTGGAGTTGAGTCGTGAGCAAAAGGAATAAAAGACTGAAAACAGAATCCATAACATTGCAGAGATAATGTCCTGATGAGACTTGTAAACAGCTCCTGCTCCCAAGACTCTCTGGGACACCTTGATGCCTATATGTGGTTCTCAGCCTTTCTTGCCCTCCTAAGAGCTCCCCCATCTACTTCTGGCAAGCTCCCTTCAGCTTAAATTAGCTAGAAGTGGTCTCCATCATTCCCACCTATGATTCCTGATGCATTAAGATACTATTTAGTGTGCAGCACACAATAGACACTTCATAAATCTTAGTTCCCACCCTCTTCTTACAGAAAAATCCATATGTAAGTGTGCAGCAGTCATGACTGGAGTTTGAGAGAAAAGCCTGGGTCAGGAGTATATATTTGGGAATGGTTGGTGTATTCATCTGTTCTCGCATTGCTATAAAGAAATACCTGAGACTGGGTAACTTATAAAGAAAGGGGTTTAATTGGCCCGTGATTCTACAGGCTGTACAGAAAGCATCACAGTTCCTGCTTTGGGTGGGGCCTTAGGAAACTTTCAACCATGGCAGAAAGCAAAGGAGAATCAGGCATCTTACGTGGCAGAAGCAGGAGTGAGAGATGGGGAGGGGCTTTTAAATGACTAAATCTCACGAGAACTCACTCACTGTCATGAGGACAGTACCAAGAGGATGGTACTAAACCATTCATGGGGTGCTAAGCATCCTCATGATCCGATTGCCTCCCACCAGGCCCCACTACCAACATTAAGGATTACAATTCGACTTGGGATTTGATGGGGACAGAGATTCAAACCATACTAGTTGGTGTAAAGATCATGCGTGTAGAAATATTGCCCAATGAAAATGTGAAGATTAAGAAGCAATGGGAACTTAGGGTAGACCTCAGAGAGGATGCTTCTAACTCAAAGTAAATCCTGCCATTGGTCCCTGAGGAGGTAAACTCGGCAGCCACTGCAGTCTAGAATATGGTGCCCAGAGTGGCCAGGCAGCCAGGCCGGGCTTCCTATAGAATGGGGTTTGAATTTGACCTGCTTATGGCTGCGGTCACTACTTGGCAACTTGGCAATAAAAATAAGGTGAAGGACATTTTCTAACAGCACCTCCAAGATTTCAGGGCAAGTTATCAAAAGCAGAGGAATAAGATCAACTTGTCAGAGCAGAGCCCAAGGCATTGACTGATTTCTCGAATATACCAGAAAGGGCTTAAATTGCCACTCTCGTTTTGACCTTCAATAATTACAATGCATCTTTTTATGACATTATTTTAATAAGATGGTTAACAGTCCCAAAAGCTCTCTCCTTACAAGATGGATAATTTCAGCCCCTCTCATAATAATGCACTCCCTCTTATCTTTTAAGGCTCCTGTTTCTAATAGGCCCTCCTGACCACCACTCCCTGGCCAGGTGACCTGACCATCCCCTCCTCTCTCTCCAGGCAGGGCATATTCCTGCTGTAGCATGAAGCATACTGTTCAATGAATATCTGGTGACTGGTAAAAGAAAAGTGGGCAACAACAACTGCTGGTTTAGACAAGTTTAGGATAAACATATTAATTTTGTAGAAATTACCTTTGTTCATTAGTCAAAATTCTCCCTTTCAACTTAACTAAAACCTTTAGAAAATGTTATCTATTCTTAATGGTTTCATATCAATATTAGAAGTAATTAAATGTTTATAGGAAAAATATGAGGATACTTAAGATAACCATAGAGTTAACCATACAGTTAATACTTTCTGTGGTTACAGAACTAGTAATCCTTTGGACGTAGCCTGCAACTGGCTGAAAAGAATTATTCATACCAATTATTTTCAGAGATCTACAATTTAAACAGAAGTTTACATATTAATAAGCCTCAGAACTAACTTTTCGAATACGGAGAAAAAGAGCACAAAGTAATAATCAAAATAGCTTTATGAAGAGTGGGTCACCTCGGTCCCCCTACCAAGAGTGGATTTGGTATGAATATGACAAAACCTCTGGCTGTAGTTCCCCCCAAGGTTTAAGTCTCTACCAAGGCCATGTGGCTGGTTATGCTAAGGACAAGGTACGTTTGAATAGTTTCTGCCAGTTGGGATGCAGTCAGATAAAGGTTTGAGCACATGTGAAGGTATGATTTTTGCTAGCTTTGCGTTCATTTGCTCCAGCCTCTTGTTTCTCCTCCTCCATGAACTTTCCCTCCTGCTGATCTTATGCCTCCTGTTGCCTTCTTGCCTCACAAAGCCAGGATATGCCTGATTTCAGCATCTATGCTGCAATGGAAATTCATTCATACCAGTGGGCTGATCTCTATGTATTTGTTCTTTTGAGGCTTTGTTTCTAAATTCAGACTAAAAGAAGGCTTCATATTGAAGTGAAAAAAAAATCGCTGAGCTGGGTGGAACAAAGACCATCATGTCTTGCAAACATACAGGGCCTAAGGCTTACTCTAAATAAAATCCAAATTCAGTCTCTTTAGGGCAGTGTTTCTCAAAGTGTGTTCCCTGACCAGCAGTGTCTATGTCACCTGGAAACTTATTAGACATACTGATTCTCAGATCTAATCCCTGACCTGCTGAATCAGAAACTCTGGTGGTGAAGCCCAGGAACCTTGGTTTTAACAAGCACTTTGAATGGTTCTGATGAATGTTCAAGTTTGAGAACCAGTGGTTTAGGGTTTCTGGTGCACTCAAATCCTCGGGCCAAGTCCCTCCTTCCTCACTCTATTTACTTCTAGAACCTGAGAGGCCAGAGTCTGTCAAGAACTGTGAAGGCACCAACATTTTACCCTACTTGCAAACTAACAAGTTAGTCTGCCACAGTTTCATGGATGATGGAAGAAGACATGAGACTCCTAGGTCAGAGACCAAAGCATTTCATTACTCACAGCACAGCAAGGAGACTGAGCTTCATGTTCATACCAGTTCCGCTTACCTCCCAAGTCCTGTGGGAATGATGCAGAGAAGATAGGTGGATGCTACATACACAGTGAGTTTATGTCATGGATGAGAAATCCCAAGCTTAGGAAACCCCAGGATAAAGAGAACCACAGGCAAACCTCCTGAACCTTTGCCCCAGATGGAAACATTATCTTTGGTATTGTGGTTAGGTAACAAAGCTGCCTCCTACTTCCAGGGAAACAACATCTCTGTCTTTCAAGCCCGTGATCTATCCAAATATGGTTAGATTATCCAGAACAAGAGCTGCCATTTCTTCTTCACAAGAGGCACAGAAACAAAGGAAACTGTGGTCTCCCAACACCCAGCTCCTTTTCCCAACTTTATGAAGGGAACTGATATGAGTCATTTTATACCTTAGCTCTGTGTGTATTTAGGTCATTCTGTTTCAATCTTGAAGGGCTGTGCATCTCAGTGTGGAGCTAGGAGGTATTTCCTGTGAAGCAACAGAGTCACTAATGTCACTTTCTATAGAGACTTATACAGCTACCACATATCCTATTCTGTTTCCAGTGCCCAAATAAGAAACATAGGCAAAACCTCTATTCTTCCTCAAACTGGAGAGCTAGTCACCAAAGTCTGGTAAATTTAACTCCCAAAGTAGAGGTCATCGATATTAGTGTGCAGAAAAAGACACTCAAGGAGCTTGTAAAATACAGTTTTCTAGACGCCACACAAGTACAAACTCTGATTCTGAAGTTTTCAACTGGGGGCTCCAGAATCTGAATTTTAATTAAGAATTCCAGAAGATCCCAATGCTAGTAGGTCAGGAGATTTCACTCTGAGAAATCACTGTTAAGGCTGTCTTGTGTATCTATCTCAATCTCTTTGGCCCTACCATCTTCTGATTTACAGTGAATTGGATTCATGTTAATTTGGATTGCTAAAATAAGCTCCTCACTGATTTCCCTAGTGCTAGTCTCTTATCCTTTCAAATGAACTTTTATACAGTACAAATTCTACCCTATCACTTGGATGTAAAAAACATATTCCATTCAGCCAATACGATCCTCTTGGTAAAACTGTTATTGAACCAGGCATGTTTTGCCTATCACACAGCTTTCCAATCACTGAGACAATGAGTTTTGCAGCAGAGAAAGGGTTTATTCACAAGGCAGCAAAGTGAGGAAATGGGAGAACAAGTTGCACATCTACTTCCTTGAATACGGGTTTTAGGGATATTTATGGGATAAAGAAGCAAGATGGTCTATGATGGGAAGGTGATTGGAGGTAAGGAAAAGTGAGGTAATTGGCAGTCTTCACAAGCATAGTCAGAATTTATAGCTCTTCATGGACACAAGTTCAGAACATGGCAGTGTTAGCATGATCTGAGGGTGGAGTTTTGGGCCCAGTGATGTCAAAAGGCCACCCATCAGACTCTCATGCAAGCCCAGTTGAATGATAGGGAGGCTCAGCCAGTTTGAACTGGGCAAGAGTGGACTCCAGGTCCCTGAAAAACAATCATTAGTGTGGTGACCTATACATCAGAGATGTTATCTATAAGGAAGCTAGTAGGAATTTAGATATATATTATTCAGTCATGTGACTTTTAGCTATATAGGGTTTTTTAATCAACAAAAAGCAAGTGATTAAAAACAAGTGAGGCAAGTAAAGTTTGGTGGACCTAGTCAAGTTAGACCATGGTTTCAAAATCCTATCTCATTTAGTATGTTGTCATTGTCGTCATCATCGTCGTCGTCGTCATCATCATCATCATCATAGCTAACACTTAAAGGACTCCTGCTCTGTACCAGATGCAAATCTAAGCACACAGTGATTTAATAGAGTCATCTTCAAAAACCTTAAGAAGAAGGAACTGTTTTCAGCTCCAGTTTATAGATGAACATCACAAGGAGGAAGATAGAGCTGGAACTGGAGCAAGGGCAGTCTGCCATGATGGGTGACTGTTACTCTATACCAGATAACCAGATTTCTTCTGTAAATCGTAACTGTATTAGGCTTTGTAGGCCAGGAGTCAATGTTCTCAACTCTTTTTTAAAAACTTTATTTAGCTAGCTAATTCGTGAGCTAGCTTGGACATATTCTGCTACCTTTTTAAATTGATGCATAATGTATATATTTTGGGGTACATGATATTTTGATATATGCATACAGTCTGTAATGATCAAATCAGGGCAATTGGGACATTGATGACCACAAACATTTATCCTTCTTTATTTTGGGAGCATTCTAATTCCTCTCCTCCTGCTGTTGTCAACTATGCAACAAATTATTCTTAACTATAGTCCCCCTACTATGTTACCAAATACTAGATCTTATTTTTTCTAACTATGTACCCATTAATCACCCTCTTTTTATCCCTCACCTCCTCCTACACTTACCAGGCTCTGATAAACATCAGTCAGCTCTCTACCTCCATGAGATCCACTTTTTTAGCTCCCACATATGAGTGAGAACATATAGTATTTATCATTCTATGCCTGGCTTATTTCACTTTGCATAATGACCTCCAATTCTCTCCGTGTTTGCAAATGACAGGATTTCGTTTTTTAATGGCTAAATAATATTCCATTGTGTCAGTATACAACATTGTCTTATTCATCCATTGAGGGACATTTAGGTTCATTCCACATCTTGGATATTATGAACAGTGTTACAATAAACATGGAAGCACAGATATCTTTTTAATATGATGATTTCCTTTCTTTTACATGTTCTTTCTCCATATACTCACTGGCATCCATTATTTTTTTGTGTTTTTGATAAGAGTTATTTTACCTGGGGTAAAATGATATCTCATTGTGATTTTGATTTGCATTTCCCTGATTATTAGTGATGTTCAGCATTTTGTGTATACCTGTTGGCCTTTTTGGTATCTTCTTTTGAAAAATATCTCTTCAGATCTTTTGCCCATTTTTAAATCAGGTTATTTGTTGTTTTACTGTTCAGTTGTTTGAATTCCTTATATATTCCAGATATTAACCCCATGTCAGATACATACTTTGCAAATACTTTTGCCTACTCTGTGGGTTATCTCTTCACTTTGGTTACTTCCTTTGCTATGTGATCTTAATATGATCCCATTTGTCTCTTTCTGCTTTTGCTGCCTATGCTTTTGAGGTCTTACAGTGGAAATTTTTGCCCAGACCAATGTCCTGAAGCATTTCCCTAATGTTTTCTTCTAGTAGTTTTACAGTTTTAAGTCTTGGATTTAAGACTTTAATCCATTTTTATTTGATTTTTGTGTATGGTGAGAGATAGGGGTCTAGTCTCACTTTCTGTATGTGGTTATCTAATTTTCTCTCTACCATATATTGAGGAGGCTGTCCTTTTCTCAGTGTATGTTCTTTGTGCCTTTGGCAAAAATGAATTGGCTGTAAATGTGTGGATTTATTTCTGGGTTCTCCATCCTGCTGCATTGGTCTATGTGTCTGTTTTGTGCCAGTACCATGCTGGTTTGGTTATTATGGCTTTATAGTATACTTTGAAATCATAGAGTGTGAGTCCTCCAGCTTCATTCTTTTTGCTCAAGATTGCTTGGCTATTTGGAGTCTTCTGTGGTTCTGTATGAATTTTAGGGTGGTGGTCCTATTTCTGTGAAGAATGTCATTGGTATTTTGATAGGGATTGTGTTGACTCTTTGGATTGCTTTGGGTAGTATGGACATTTTAACTGTATTCTTCTAACCTATAAGCACAGGATACTTTTCCATTTTTGTGTCTCCTCTTCAATTTCTTTTATCAAAATTTTATAGTTTTTCCTGTAGAGATATTTTATTTCTTTGGTCGAATTTATTACTAGGTATTTTATATTTTTTGTAGCTGTTTTAAATGGGATTGTTTTCTTGGTTTCTTTTTGAGACTGTTCATTGTTGGTGTGTAGAAATGTCAATGTATGTTGATTTTGTATCCTTCAACTTTACTAACAGTTTTTTTGTGAATTATTTAGGTTTTTCTCGGAATAAGATCAGGTCATCTGTAAACAAGACTAATTTGACTTCTTCCTTTCCAATGTAGATGTCCTTTGTTTCATTCTCTTGCCTAAGTGCTCTGACTAGAACTTCCAGTACTATGTTGAATAAAAGTGGTGAAAATGTCCTGTGTTATTTCACATCTTAGAGAAAAGGAATTCCATTTTTCTGCATTAAGTGTGATGTTAGCTGTGATTTTGTCATATATGGCCTTTTTTGTGTTGAGGTATGTGCCTTCCATACCCAGTTTGTTGAGCATTTTTATTATAAAGGGATACTGAATTTTGTTGAGTGTTTTTTTAGCATCTATTAAAATGATCATACAGTTTTTGTTCTTTATTCTCTTAATAAGATGTATTGCATTTACTCATTTGCATATGGACTGTTCTTGTATCCCTGGGTTGAATCCCACGTGGTCATGCTGAATAATCTTTTCAATGGGTGTTGTATTCAGTTTGCTAGTATTTTGTTGAGAATTTTTGCATCTGTCTTCATCTGAGATACTGACTGTAGTTTTTTGTTGTGTTCTTGTCTGGTTTTGGTGTCAGGTAATCCTGGTCTCATCAAATGAGTGTGGAAGTATTCCCTCTTCAATTTTTTGAAAAAGTTTGAGTAGAATTGGTATTATTCAATTGTTTGGTAGAATTCAACAGTAAAACCATTAGGTCCTTGGGTTTTCTTGATGGACACTTTTTATTATTGCTTCAATCTCATTACTCATTACTGGTTTGTTCAGATTTTCTATTTCTTCATGGTTCAATCGTGGTAGATTGTATATGTGCAGGAATTTATTTATTATAGGTTTTCTAATATGTTGGCATGTACATGTTAATAATAGTTTCTAATGATCCTTCATATTTCTGTGGTATCAGTTGTTATATATTCATTTTCATTTATTATTTTATTTGGGTCTTCTCTCCTTTTTTTTTCTTTATAGGTTAGCTGGTTTTGTTTATCTTTTCAAAAAATGAACTTTTCATTTCATTGATATTTTGTATTTTTTAATCTCAGTCATTTACTTATGCTCTGATTTTTCTTATTTCTTTCCTTCTAAAAATTTTGGATTTGATTTGTTCTTGCTATTTTAGTTCCTTGAGGTGTATCATTAGGTTTGTTATTTTAATGTTTTTTATTTTTCTATGTAGGCATTTGATGTATTGCTGTAAACTTCTCTCTTAGTATTGCTTTTGCTGTATTCCATAGACTGAATATGTTGGGTTTCCATATTAATTTGTCTCAAAAAATTTTTAAATTTCCTTCTTAATGTCATTGACCCACTGAGTAGGAGCATGTTTAACTTTCCTGTGTTCATATAGTTGCCAAAGCTGCTCTTCTTACTGATTTCTAGTTTTATTCCATTGTGATCAGAAAAGGTACTTGATATGATTTTTACTTTTTTGAATTTGTTGAGACTTGTTTTGTGGGCTAATATGTGGTCAGTTCTGGAGAATGTTCCATGTGCTGATGAAAAGAACTTGTCAGGCCGGGCGCAGTGGCTCACGCCTATAATCCCAGCACTTTGGGAGGCTGAGGTGGGTGGATCACAAGGTCAGGAGATAAAGACCATCCTGGCCAACATGGTGAAACCCCGTCTCTACTAAAAATACAAAAATTAGCTGGGCGTGGTGGCACGTGCTTGTAGTCCCAGCTACTCAGGAGGCTGAGGCAGGAGAATTGCTTGAAGCCAGGAGGCGGAGGCTGCAGTGAGCCGAGATCATGCCATTGCACTCCAGCCTGGGTGACAGAGTGAGACTCTGTCGCAAAAAAAGAAAAGAATTTGTATTCTGCAGCTGTTCAATGAAATGTTCTATAAATGTCACTTAGACGTATGTGGTCTAGTGTTTAGTTTATCATTGATGTTTCTTTGTTGATTTCATGTCTGGATGATCTGTCTATTAGTGAGGGTGGGGTGTTGAAGTCCCCTACTATTACTGTATTTCAGTCTCTCTCTGCACTTAGATCTTTTCATGTTTACTATATATACTTCTTTCTTTGAACAAGCTTTCTGCATCTTGCTCTTTTCAAACTCCCTCTTGAACTTCAGTGACTGTTAGATGTGCTCTTTTGAGGTCATTCTCTGTAGACATTTGTTCATTTCATCATTTTTCCTTTTTTCACCTCTGCATATTTTCAAATAGCCTGTCTTTGAAATTACTGATTCTTTCTTCTGCTTTACTCATTCTGCTCTTTAAAGCCTCAAATTCATTTTTTACTTCAGCAAATGTATTTCTCAGTTTCAGGATTTCTGTTTGACTTTTTAAAAATTATTTCAATCTCTTAAACTTCTGATAAATTTATGAATTGCTTTTTTGTATTATCTTGGAGTTGGCTGAGTTTTCTTAAACTACTATTTTGAATTATTGATCTGAGAGCTCCCATATCATCATCTCATTAGAGTTGGTCATTCACTCCTTGCTTTGTTTGGAGAGGTCATGGCTCCCTGTTTGCTGCTGTTTCTTGTGGACATACATCTATGGCTTTACACTGAAGGATTAGTTATTTATGCCAGTCTTTGCTGACTGGCTTATTTTGGTCTTTCTAGAGTATGTTTGCTTAGAGGTGATTTGTATTCACCTGTTGAGTTCCTTAATTCTAGACACTGCTTACTTTTCAGCACTATATGGAACATTAAGCCCAGGTTTGCCTTGACTCCTAGAAATGCTCGAACTACTGACCATCCTAAATTGAGGGTAAGGGGCCCCCCAAAAATACTCTGACTTTGTGGAAAAGCCAGCTAGGGGCTTTGTGCCCAGAAGACCCATGGAGTGTGCCTCGTACAGTGTGGTGCTGTTGAAAAGCCACTCTGATTTGGCATTGCCTTTGGCTGAGATAAAGAGCAGAGTTTCATGGGTTGCAGTTGCTAGTCTCACCTTCGCTCTTTATCACTAGATGCTTTCAGGGAATTTTGTCTCTATAGACACTTAGAATACTTCCCACAGGTTGAGGTAAAAAGCAGTTTTCCTGCAAGGGAATGTAAGGTGGCTGAGTGGAGAAAATGACTGCCCACCTCAGTCTCACTTTCTCCAGTGTAGAAACCATGAGTCTAGGGGGCATTTTCTACGTGCAGTGCCTGAGTAAATTTGGGTAGGGGCATTGCAGATAGAGACGTTCTTTCTTCTACTGCTCAGAGTGTTTTATTTCTCTGCGGCTCTGGGTAACGTCTCAGCCTCAGATTTGAGTTCTGGGATGTTGCTGGTGATAGTCTTAGCACTGGATATTTGTTTTGGGTTTTCTGTAGGCGAGAGTGAAGCCAGATTACTTCGACTCTGCCATTTTGGTGATATCCCTCTGTGTTCTCAAATCTTTGCACAACTGTTCTCAGGTAAAGGTTAATACTTTTTACATTTAACATTTAAAAATGTAAAATCCATTCTTTACTCATAGGCCACACAAAGCCAGATGGCTGCTAGATTTGGTGTGTGGGTCCTAGTACCTAGTACCTAGTGGGTACTGACCTTTGCTGTGTACTAACACTGAAAGCTATTTGGGATCTGGTACTTTATCATCTGCTAATTCTCGCTGTTCTCCTAGATCAAGCTTGGACTTTAGGGGAACTCCTTGGAGAAAATGCTTGATCAGTTTCCCTATTATTCCACACACCCTACACATCAGTTGTACACTTCATCCTAACATGTGAACTTTCATTTCCTTTGTCTTCCACACTGTGAGCTCCTTAAAGTCTTCTAACTTTTTATGCCTAGCACCTGACACATGAGAGGAACTCAAAAACTATTAGTTAAATTGACAAACAGAACCATATATTATTATTTTAACTAAAGGTTTATTCTAGTTGAAGGACTCACTTTCCTTTTAACAGTTAACAAACATTTTGTAACACTGGACTAGGCACTGGAGTCAGGGGGACACAGAAGGCTCAGTCTCTGCTCTGAAAACTCTTACAGATTTACTAAATGCTGTTTAATTTGCTAAGTGCTGCCAAGGGAGGTTGCACTGGCTGCCACTGGAGTGCAAAGAATGGCGTTGGTCAGTTCTGCAGGTGAGGATGTAGTTGGGTGCTCAGGAAAGGTTTGGAGAAGCAGTTTCCTCTTGAATCAAGTCTTAAAAGATGAGTAGGTTTTCACCCAGAAGATAGGGAAAGGGTATTTCAAGAAAGAGGGTCTTGTGTCCTGTGGACAATAAGGACCTCAACATGGCTGAAGAATAGAGTATAAATGTCACTGTGTGGGGTCACTTGTGGTGAAAAGCGAGGCAGGGACATGATCACACAGGAAGTTGCAAGGGGTTGGTTAAGAAGTAAGTGTTTGTCCTATAGGCCAGAATATACTAAGCTCCCTAATATTGAAGACTCTTAATGCCAAAAAAAAGTCCCAGACAGTCATGAATAGTAGTTATATTTTCTTTTAACTATGTTACAGACAATGACTAAGGCAAACGTAGATTCAGTGAGCTCTAGCAGAATAAACTAGCCCCAGTAGGGATCTGTGAGCTGTATATGAGAACTGCCGCTGTCAGACAGGGAGAGCAGTTGAAGAACTGCAGTTGGGGGCAGGAGGGATAAACTGATCACATTTACCTTTTGGAAAGATAACTGTGGGCCAACAAACAAAGGGGAAGAGACTGGAGGCAGAATGAACATGGGTGAGGGAAGCAGAATGAAAACAAAGTCAAGGAGAGAAACTTGGATTACAAACAGTTTATAAACTGGATACAGAATGATGATATCTGAAAGAGCAAGAAAAAGAGATGGTTAGGAAGGTGAATGAGGAGCCAAGAGAGATTGTTGTCATGGGGGCCGAAGGGAACCATCACCTGGAACAAACAGTAAAGAGGGCAGATACCACAGTGCATCTGAGCGTAGGCTGTGGGGCCAAACATCACGTGTCACATCTTAGCCCAGTACTTCCCGTCTGTGTGAGCTTGAGTAACTTTTTTGCCTTATTGACTCTAATTTCCTCGCCTATAAAATGAAAAAATCTCTCTGAGACTTACCGAAATGATCAAATGCATTAACACATGGAAAATACTTAGAATAGTGCTGGGTGCTTGCTAGAGGATCAGTAACTGTTAGTTGTTATTGTTTGTTTGTTTGTTTGTTTTTCAAATAATGATTAGCAACTTGAGAGAATGAAGCTTGTTTATCAGAGTCATAGGTGGTTTGTATCACATATGTTTCAGTAAAATGGTAGGAAAAAACAAAGAAAAAAAGTGATAGGAATAACAGTCAGATTAAAATAGATGAAGGAGAGAACGGGTGGTGAGAAAAGAAAAACAGCAAGAAAAGAGTTTTCTATAGAGAAAAATTTTTTGAAAACAAGGAGAAAGGTACAAGCAATATTAAGACCCATCAGAAAATATTTTGGAAACCTAATCTTATTTATTTTACAGTAAAATCATCTTGATGATTATATATTTGCTTTGAACTTTTTTTTTTCTTCCTTTTGAGATGGAGTTTCGTTCTTGTTGCCTAGGCTGGAGTGCAGTGGCACATTCTCAGCTCATTACAACCTCCACCTCCCAGGTTCAAACATTTGCCATTAAGTTACATTTCCATTCAATGAAAAAATGAACCAGAGCGAATTTGTATCCCATTTGAAATAAACTCCAATGATATTTGCAGACCAAGCTAACTTCACATGTGCTTGCTGAATGTTCTGTGCCATATTTTACATGCATTAACACACATTTGATTCCATAGCACACCTACCTATGAAGTAGATGTTAGTAGTGGTAGTCCCATTTTACAAACGAGAAAATATAAAGCTCACATAAAGTGAAAAATGAGCCCACACCACCAGGACCAGTAAGAGGTAGAGGAACTAAAACCAAGACATACATACATACATTCATTCATTCACTCATTCATTCATTTGAGACAGTCTCATTCCATCATCCAGGTTAGAGTGCAGTGGCACGATCTCAGCTTACTACAACCTTGACCCCTAGGTTCAAGCAATTCTTGTGCCTCAGCCTCCCGGGTAGCTGGACTGCAGGCATGCGCCACCACACCAGGCTAATTTTTTGTATTTTTAGTAGAGATGGAGTCCCACCCTGCTGGCCAAGCTGATCTTGAAGTCCTGACCTCAGGTCGCTTCAGCCTCCCAAAAAGTGCTAGGATTATAGGTGTGAGCCACCGTATCTGGCAGAACCAAGACATTTTTAAACTCAAAGCTGGATACTGTTAACTATACAGTATACCATGTGTGTTCTGACTGGGAAGCCTGGAAGTATTTGCTCTGTCTCTTCACAACTGGACCTTCTCAAACATCTATTTTGTTAAATGCCTTCCATTAAATTGGTCCAGGACTAGAAGGTTTGGGTTCATAGCCTTGTTTTTTGTTCACTCACTAGCTAGTGAAACTATAGCAAATCACTCAGCTGATTTTTGTCTCGGTTTCCTCTCCTGCAAGTTATATAAGGCATTGTCTGCTTTATTCACCTTCATTCTCCAGCAAGCATAGAGCAGAGCTTTTCAGCGGCTGTATGACATGCAGCACCTCAACAGATTGAACACAGTAGCAGGTATAAGAATCTGACAGGCTTCTGTTAAATAAGACATTAAAATTAGGTTCACAAAAATCTAAATTCCATTTTTCATTAATTTTGTTTGGGTAATGTTATTTTTAATAAAAATTATGCTAATATATATATGGTGAGTTTATTCATATTCTTAAATTAATTTTTAAATTTTTGTCAGTTTTAACTTCTAATACCATAAATATTACTTGATATCATCTGTATGAACCAGTGCCCTGTAGGGGTCTGAATGTAAAAGAGTTTTGAGACCAAAAATTTTAAGAACCATTGCCTTCCACTGTCCTAGGTATTATTCTATGAATCATCAAAATTAATCCTCAAAAAAACACCCCTTTGAGCTAGGTAACGTTATTAATTCTATTTTTAAGATACTGAAGTTGAAGCATAGAGAAGGTAAATAAATAGCCCCAACTTGATACTGCTTAGCTGGTAGCAGCATTCAAATATCAACCCACGGAGTCTGATACTAGAGCTTTCATGTGCTTCTGTGTTTGATAAACTGTAAGTACCCTTAATAACCCAAAATAGACCTGTAATATTTTTATTTCCATCTTTTTTTTTTTTTTTTTTGAGATGGGATCTTGTTCTTGTTTCCCAGGCTGCAGTGCAATGGCTCAGTCTTGGCTCACTGCAACCTCTGCCTCCCAGGCTCAAGCGATTCTCCTGCCTCAGCCTCCAGAGTAGCTGGGATTACAGGTGCCCGCCACCACGCCCGGCTAATTTTTGTATTTTTAGTAGAGATGGGGTTTCACCATGTTGGCCAGGCTGGTCTCGAACTTCTGACTTCGTGATCCGCCCGCCTCAGCCTCCCAAAGTGCTGGGATTACAGGCATGAGCCACCACACCCTGCCATATTTCAAACTTATTTCTAACTAGTGATGTATAATATCTCCATCAATTCTCATAAATTTGATGCTATTTTATATATTAATCTTAAATTTGATGTATATACATATTTATGTGTATATATATTACTGCTTTAGCAATATAAAGTAATGGTGAAATAACTGGGTCATCGACAAATATAGTCTCTAAATTATTAATAGGTTATATTCTGCAAGTTTTCTTGTTAAAGTTTCTAGGAACTTTGCATGCACCTACAAAAGCAATGTTATAAATCTTATTAGGTTTGTTGGAACTTAATATACTAGCAAGATACCATAGTGAGGAGTCTCACAAGCATTTGACATCTCAGTCAAGACTTCCTGGCTATAAGTGATATGAACTCATTCAAAACACCTTAGCCAAAAAGGACACAAAGACAAACTCCTGGACAAAAGGTGACCAGGGGCCCCAAGAGATCTAGGAAACAAGAAGCTGCCATGAACTTCTCTTGGAGTCTCTAGGGCTGTGTGACTTCTCATCTTGCTTCTCTTTGTACGTCCCTTTCATCCTTTTCTCTTTCTCCACAATGGTTTTCTCTATTTTTTCTGTGCCCTGGTGGAAGGTGTTCCCTCTTTAAATGAAGCCCTCTGATTCACACATCCTCCAAGGTCTTTCAATGCTAAAGACAATGGATTATCTCTGAGTTTCAATTCCTACCTCCAGAAGAGAAAAATGTGGGCCAGGCACAGTGGCTCACGCCTGTAATCCCAGCACTTTGGGAGGCCGAGGTGGGTGGATCACTTGAGGCCAGGAATTCAAGACCAGCCTGGCCAACATGGCGAAACCTCATCTCCACTAAATCTACAAAAATTAGCTGGGCGTGGTGGTGCACACCTGTAATCCCAGCTACTCAGGAGGCTGAGGCACAGGAATCACTTGAACCTGGGGGGCAGAGGTTGCAGTGAGCTGAGATTGCACCACTGCACTCAGCCTGGGCAACAGAGCAATACTCATTCCAAAAAAAAAGAAGAAAAAGAAAAATCTGATTGGCCTAGCCAGGTCTAAAGGGCTTAGTAATTAACACCCCTCTTCACTGCCTGAATTATGAACCCAAAGAGAAAAGAATCAGTAGGTGAGAAACAAAACAAGTCACTCTTGTCTTTAATAAAGCTGGTATTGGAGGATGAGGCTTAGGTGCAAGAAGAGCAGAGGCGAATGATAGTGCACCTACACAACATTTGCATCTTCAGGGCTCATCCATTCACCCCAGTGGCTCCTTGCATTCTGCCCAGTGGAGATGAAAGGGAAGAAGACCACATCGTGAGCTGTTAGTTTATAGTGGCACTGATGTGTTTATTTCATTATATCCTTCTTTTCCTTCTTTCCTAAAATACGTATGGTAAAGGGACAAAGGTTAATGGGGGTAAGAGGTTTGTCCATTTACCTTACAGTAACAGATGTTTTAAGATGATTGTAATCTCTCTGTTTTAACTAAAAATGACTGAAAAGTTAATTCAATTCTGATTCAGGATCTGGATCGAAATCTGAGCAGACTCACAGCATCATTTGAAAAAGCAACAGCTGAGAAAGTCCGGTGTCAAGAAGAGGTGAACCAAACCGACAAAACCATCAAATTAGCTAACAGACTTGTCAAGGAACTTGAGGCAAGTTAAACCTTTTCTTCCAAACATTCTAACTAAAATATTCAGATCTGCTCGTGGGAATTTTATTATTTGCCACCAATAATAACTAAATAGACATGGAATTAACAACAAAGGATAATATTTAAAAATCACTCATACTGTGGCTCTAACTCACCAGAAGGAAGAAATGATCAAATACATATCTTTTAATATATAGTCCTGAACTCAGTGTGCCATCAGTCTGATCTCCAATGAAAACAGGGAAGACATATACTTTATCAGAAGTTAGTGGTCTTGTATCCACTTTAAGACAATGGAGTACATCAGCTGTGGGTGGGTTATGTATTTATTTTTTCTACTTTCTCCCTTCCTTCCTTCCTTTCTTACCACATTGTGAAAAAATCCTTTAAAAATGAAAATAAAGCATGGTTTTCTTGAAATAGGTTATAAAACTCAGGATGGCTGCTAGATAATTGTGAAATTGAACTGTTGTCTTATCCTTTTAATATACATTTGCCATTGAATTCTACCAGCAAATGATTTCTTTCAAGTGAAACCTGGTTGGCTTATGGTTTTATTATTACCTCTTTTTATAGGTGACTGACATGCTAATGTTAATAGTTATTACATCAGGTAAAGGTTTTTTATAATTCTTATTAACATTCTCTTGCTTGAACGTGAGTGGTAGAGGAACATCTGTTCTGTGACATCAGTGTTCACAGATTGTGTTTGCTCTACAATGTGGCATTCAACAGTTCTGGGGAAATCACCGAATGTCTTCAACTTTGTTTTCTTGTGTCTAAAACAGGGATGTGGATAATGTTTCCCTTACAAGGTTGTGATGATGCTCAAAAGACATAATGTATGTTCAAGTATTTCCTAACAAAAGTCAAAGAGATAAATAACGAAATTTTAAAATAAGAAAAGGATTTGAATAGACATTTTGCCATACAAAATACGCAGAGAGCACATGAAAAGATGCTCAACTCCATTAGTCATTAGGGAAATGCAAATTAAAACCACAACAAGATACCACTTCATAACCACCAGGATGACTGTAATAAAAAATATGGACAGTAATAGTATTGGCAAACGACATGGAGAAATGCTGGTTGGAATGTAAAATGGTTCCGCCTCTTTGAAAAACAGTTCTGCAGTTCTTCAAAACATTAAACATGAAGTTAGCATGTGATGCAATCATCTACCCATAGGTATATACCCCAAATAAATGAAAATAAACGTCCATTAAAAAGCTCATATGCAAATGTTCATGGCAGTATTATTCATAATAGCTAAAAATAGAAACAACCCAAATGTCCATTAATTGAAAATGGATAAATAAAATGTATATCCATTTAATGTAATAGTATGCATCTATAAAAATGAATACTGAGTTATGCTACAATGTATGAGTCTTGAAAATATCATGCTAAAAGAAAGAAACCAGACACAAAACCAGATATGTGATATGTGATATCTTATATCATACAGAGGCACATTCTGCCTGTGTATGAAATGTCCAGAACAGGCTAATTTATAGACGCAAAATAGACTAATGGTTGCCAGAGGCTGGACAAGGGTGTGGGGTTTGGGGAGTGACTACTACTGGATACACGGTTTGTCTTTGGGGTGAGGGAAATGTACTAAAATGAGCTAGAGGAGATAATTGTGCAAGTTTATATAGATAGTAAAAACCACTCTACTGTATATTTTAAAGGGTGAATTTCATGGTATGTGAATTATATCTCAATAAAGTAGTTACTTTTTAAAGTATAAAGTCTATAACTACTATTAGAAAGTATATAAAATATATAACTAAAAAGTAGTAACAGTGTATAATTAAAAAGTATATAACTGTATTATTAGAAATGCCTTTAGCTGACAAATGTATAACTGTACTAAAATATGTAACTGTACTATTAGAAATGCATTTGGCTGGAGGTGATATCTAACTTTTACAGTGGCTCAAACAAATGGGAGCTTATTTTTCACATATTACAGAAAATGCTAAGGCTAGACAATTATCAGTGTTGATCTAGATGATTAGTGACCAGCCACCTAGGCTCTTTGTTGCCCTCTGCCTCTCCACACTTAGCAAGTGGTCATTCACCCTCATGCGTTTTGCCTCATGGTCTCAAGACCGTTGCTACACCTTCAGATTCAGAGAGACGACAGAGAAAGGGAACAATCTATATCAGCTGGGGTTTTCTCCTTTTATGAGAAAATCTTATGTTTTTCTGGAAATGTCTCTCTGGCAGACCCCCACTTAAGTTTCTTTAGTCAGAACTAGATAAACTCCTAACTCCACCCCACACCTCCTGCCCCCCCAAAAAAAAAAAAGTCTGGAAAAGGGGGAATGGGGCTATCATCATTGGCTTAGCAAGTCACCGTTCATCTCATGGGACTGGGCGCATTACCATCCTATTCAGATTCAGGGTTCTCTTAGCAAGAAAGGGGGAAACATGTTTTAGGATAGCTAGGTGATAGCCTCATTTCTTGTAGTAGTTTATTTTTGTTTTTTTTGTTTGTTTGTTTGTTTTTTGTTTGTTTTTTAAGAAGGAGTCTTGCTCTGTCACCCAGGCTGGAGTGCAGTGGCGTGATCTCGGTTCACCCTGCCTCCTAGGTTCATGCCATTCTCCTGCCTCAGCCTTCCGAGTAGCTGGGACTACAGGCACCCACCACCACACCCAGCTAATTTTTTTGTATTTTTAGTAGAGCGGGGTTTCACCATGTTAGCCAGGATGGTCTCGATCTCCTGACTTCATGATCTGCCCACCTCAGCCTCCCTAAGTGCTAGGATTACAGATGTGAGCCACCACACCCAGCCTATAGTAGATTTTTAAAACCCTAAATTATTACCACAAATTTAATTCACCAGAAGTTGAAATACACTCTTTCTCTGAAATGCATAGTTCATTATGCAGAAACTCATAATTCACCCTGCAAATCCCCTCTCCATTCCATCTCAGTAACTGCAATTCTGTTCTTCCAGTTTTTCTGGCCCAAAGCTTTTGAATCACCCATGACTCTTTCTGACATCCAGTCCATCAGCATGTTCTGTTGACTCTGCTTTTCAGGTCCATTCCAAATCCCAGCACTTGGCATTCTCTTCACCTCACCATGCTGGTCCAGGCTGCTGGCATCTCTCCCCTAGGGTGCCTCTGCAGGCCCCACCATTACCTCCTAAAGCTTATTTCCCTCATTGCAGCCAGGTGATATTTTACAAACTTAAGTACATTCCCATCACCCCTTCACTCAGAACTCCCCGATAACTAATTAATCACTCAAAGTCCAGTCTAAAGGCTTTACTGACCTACTAGGCCCTACATGATGATCTGTCTCCTGGATACCCCCCTGTCCTCACCTCTGCCACTTCTCTCTTGCCCTGTCTTCACTGGCCTTCTGTCTCTCCCTCATACTTCCAGGCACTCTCCTTCTTTGTGCCTTAGCCTTTCCCAGGCAATCACATCACTGGCTCTTCACTTTGTCAGGCTCTGCTGAAAGTTCTCATTATCAGTTGGTTTTCTCTGACATCCCCACATAAAAGAGCCTTCATCCAACACACATGAGTCCCCCCACTCATTCACACCCGCACATAAAAGCACACATACGCATCTCTATTTTCTCCACTTGCTCTGTTACCGTTTTTTGATAGCATTTATTGCATGAACATAGTTGTACATGTATGCATACACGCAAATACTTTTTTTGGTCTTTTTTTCCCCAATTGAAATATGAGCTTCTCAAGAACAGGAAACTTCACCTTTTTTGTGCACTGCTTGATCCCAAGCATATAGAATAGTCCCAGTGTGTCATCGGCATCACTAGATATTTACTGAATGAATACATTAATAAATGGGTGAGTTTTGGGAGCCTCCTGTATTAAAATTCTGGAGCCTTTTGAAGACTTGCTTTTCTTAGGTGAGTTGAGAAATTTCACCAGTACTAGTACTTAAAACTACTGCCATTTAAAGTGGTAAGATTTAAGCAGTTTGAAGAGTTCACCATTTCTAAGGTACCTAAGAAAAAGTGTCATATAATTAAACTGTTTTCCTGGACTAGTTACAGAATGTCTGAAAGTTTCATCAAGGGGAAAGCAGGTCCTACCACGTGTCTCTAACATATAGCAATATTTCCAAAGGCTTTGCTTACTCATGATGATTTAGACAAGGAAAGGAAAAGAAGATTGTAGTATGTGAACTAAGAAAAAATATATATTTTTAAAGGATTCATTGAAGATGTCAGATCTTTTTCTTTTAGGATAAATTCTTTCTGACTAGAACAGGAGACAGTTAACTTCTGAAAAACATCAAGACTGATGATTTTGTCTATATAGCATTGACCTGGAAGCTCAGCCATTCAGACTAATAAATCAGGCAATTTATATTTAATCATTAACTAACTCCTGAGTTGAGCAGCTGTTCAAAATTAGAAATGGGTCACCCCAGCCAGGATGACATTACAGGCAATCTATAATGCATTAGAATAAAATTATAGTGATTTTTAACTGTCTAGAAATTTATTACAGGACATGTTCCAACTCTTAAACCCTTGTTAGCCAATGTCAGTAATGATTTATGTTGCATGGATACTATAGCAAAATTATTGACGATTTCAATAGCCAATAAGTCTATGTTTAGTAAATCTTCAAATTTCAAAGCTGTTTTGGAGAATGAGGTGGGTACATTTTATTGTTTATCCTTTACAAACCAAAAACAACAAAGATAGAGGGTAGGTGAATGAGAGATTCCTCCTGAAAATTAATGGATATGTTGTCTGTGGCTGAGGAAGGAAAGTAATAAATTCTGTAGAGGGCTAGAGAGCTGAAGTTCCTTAGTGTTTAATTATATAGTTAACTTGCGGTGATCTTTATCAAGCAAAGCAAGGAGATGATCTTGAAACCACTTTGATAACCATTTTCACATGCTAATTTCATGACCTCCGACCTCAGTGTTGTAGATATTAAGATGGCTTGCAGGGAACTGGCATTCCAATCCATTATGACATCATTTTTGTTTTCTGTGGTCGATCTACTTTCATGGGGAAAGCAAAATTTCATAGGGTGCCTCGTTGCTTGTACTAACAAATTGCTGATTTCTTTTCAGGTTCCATTAATTTGCATGTTCTTAAAATGTTGTATTTTTAGCATACGTTGAAACAAAATAAATTAGTAAACTACCCTGCAGTTCAGTCAATCCATACATATTTATTGCAGTTTTATTCAAATCCAATATTAAGGGCTTCAGATATTTAACCTGTAAATCAGATTTTAAATGGCCATCCAACTAGATATAAGGACTTCAACAGCGTTCTTGGAGAGTATTGTGAAGTCCTGATTTCCACCTTTTTACATAGATCATAGCTTCCTCCACTGATTTAATGATTATATTAGAAAACTAACCTGATTTTAGTAACTACTAATGCTACTCTTTCATTAGTAGAATCCAGAATAGATGGCTATTTCGGCTTTATGTTTTAACTAATTAAGAAGAGTTGTGTTTGTCATTTCCCTTCGTCTGTAATCAGACCATTGCCAGCATGTTAAAAATAGGTAAGTAAATAAAAAGTTTGACTAGGGCAGTGTAGTGGGAAGAATGGAGAGCAGCTAGGCTGACATTAAAAATCCTGATATCAGGCCAGGTGTGGTGGCTCATGCCTGTAATCCCAGCACTTTGGGAGGCCAAGGCAGGTGGATTGCTTGAGCTCATGAGTGTGAGACCAGCCTGGGCAACATGGCGAAGCCCCATCTCTACAAAAAAATACAAAAATTTGCCAGGCATGGTGGCACATGCCTGTAGTCCCAGCTACTTGAGAGGCTGAAGTGAGAAGATGGCTTGAGCCCAGGAGGTAGAAGTTGCCATGAGCTGAGATGGTGCTACGGCATTCCATCATGGGCGATAGAACCAGACCTTGTCAAATAAATAAGTAATCCTAACATCGCTCATTCTTGGCCACAGCTCTTGGTCATCCTCCACTCCCAGAGGGACAGGGGAGAGACTGTCAGCCTTTCAAGAAGGACCTCAATCATAATGGAAGAGTTGGGATGTCCAGTGAGAAGAGATGTTAAAGAACTAATGTCACTTTGTGATAAACTCCACTGAGGAGAGTATGAGAACTCCATCATAATGATGGGTTTCAAACACATGAAAGATTATAATAGTCACACCAAACCATTACACTCTGTTCCTTCTAGTGACTGTGTGGAAGGACATAAACTGTGCCATGAGGTAATTGCATTAAGCATTTGTGGAGTTGACGTTCACCCTGCAATTACAGCTGAGTAATTTCATCTTTCAGTCAGAGAAGATTCGCTGGGGTCAATCCATTAAGTCCTTTGAAGCTCAAGAGAAGACACTCTGTGGAGATGTTCTTCTCACGGCAGCATTTGTGTCTTATGTCGGACCCTTTACAAAGCAGTATCGCCAGGAGCTGGTGCACTGCGAGTGGGTTCCCTTTCTTCAACAGAAGGTAAGTTCAATTCCTTACCTTGCCAACAGGTAGAAAGATCATATTGCGATTTCCGTAGTAAAACCCACGTATATGCCAGACACTTTTGGACCTCTGTAATGAAAACTGACCAGAAACTCCACGGTGAAGGTGTGTCTTATGTGCTGCAGTTTTTCTTATTTTTACAAAATTCATATTTCATTATTTTAAAAATGTTTTCATTGATATATTATACTCATATGTCTTTCGGAGTAATGTGATAGTTTGATACCTGTATACAATGTGTAATGGTCAAGTCAGGGTAAGTAAGATATCTATCACCTTAAACATTTATTTTTTTCTCTGTGTTAGGAACACTATAATTCTTCCTTTCTAGCTATTTGAAATATACAATAAATTATGAACTACAATTTCCCTACTGTGCTGTTGAATACTGGCACTTACTTCTTCTATCTAACTGTATTTTTGTACCTGGTAACCAACTTCTCTGCATCCCCTCTCCCCCATTTCCCTCCCTCTAGTTCTCTGGTAACCATCATTCTACTCTCTACCTCCATAAGATCCACTTT
Source organism: Mandrillus leucophaeus (assembly GCF_000951045.1). NCBI lineage: Eukaryota > Metazoa > Chordata > Mammalia > Primates > Cercopithecidae > Mandrillus > Mandrillus leucophaeus. The sequence goes on from NW_012101366.1 coordinate 4,730,226, forward strand.
TTTAGCTCCCACATGTGAGTAAGAACACACGATATTTATCTTTTTGTGCCTGGCTCATTTCACTTACATGAAGTCCTCCAGTTCCATTCATGTGGCTGAAAACGACAGGATTTCATTGTTTTTATGGCTGAATAGTATTCCATTATGCATGTATATCACATTTTCTTCATCTGCCCATCTGTTGATGGACAGTTAAGTTGATTCCGTGTCTTGGCTCTTGTGAATAGTGATGCAGTAAACATAGGAGTGCAGATATCTCTTTGACATACTGATTTCCTTTCTTTGAGTATATGCTCAGCAACTGGATTGCTGGATCATATGGTAGTTATTTTTTTTAGGAACCTGCATACTGTTTTCTGTAGTGCTATACTAATTTAAATTTCCATCAGCAGTACAAAAGCTTTCCCTTTTCTCTACATCCCCACCAGCATTTAATATTTTCTGTCTTTTTAATAATAGCCATTCTAACTGAGGTGAAATGATATCTCATTGTGATTTGGATTTACATTTCCCTGATGACTCGGTGATGTTGAGCATTTTTCATGTTACCTATTGGCCATTTGTACATCTTCTGAGAGAAATATCTATTCAAGTGCTTTGACCATTTTACAATCAAGTTTTTTGCTTTTTTGCTATTGAGTTGTTTGAGTTCCTTATGTATTCTGGTTATTGGTGCCTTGTTAGGTGACTAGTTTGCAAGTATTTTCTTCTATTCTCTAGATTATCTTTTCACTCTGTTGGTTGTTTCCTTTGCTAGGCAGAAGCCTTTTAGCTTGATACGATCCCATTTTTGCATTTGTTTGAGGTCTTACCCAAAAAATATTTGCCCTGATGTCCTGAAGCATTTTCCCAATTTTTCCTACAGAAGTTTTATAGTTTCAGGTCTTACATTTCAGTCTTTAATCCATTTTGATTTGATTTTCTGTTTTTGTTTTGCTTTTTGTTTGTTTCATTTTGTTTTTTTGAGATGGAGTTTCCCTCTTGTTGCCCAGGCTGGAGTGCAATGGTGCGGTCTCGGCCCACTGCAACCTCCGCCCCCGAGGTTCAAGCAATTCTACTGCCTTAGCCTCCCAAGTGGCTGGGATTACAGGCACCTGCCACCACACCTGGCTAATTTTTTTGTATTTTTAGTAGAGATGGGGTTTTGCCAGGCTGGTCTCAAACTCCTGACCTCAGGTGATCCACCAGCCTCAGCCTCCCAAAATGCTGGAATTACAGGTGTGAGCCACTACATCTGGCCTTATTTGATTTTTGCTTATGATGAAAGATGGAAATAGTTTTTCTTATTTTAGTGATGGTTTCAACAAGAACATAAAAATTAATTATGTAAACTACAGAATTATAGTTGGAAAAGTGCTTTAAACAGAAGTGATAACTAAAATCAAACTCAGATCATCATGTTATTGAATAGCATGAAACTTTTGTTTTCTTACTAATATTATGGGTTATTTGTTAGAGATTTTAAAAGGCTACTTTCAGACTTAAAGTGTAGCATTTTGTATGTAAGTATAAAGTAGCTTACCCTAAATTTGAAAATTCAAACCCATAAGTCAAGTGAAATAATAGATTTGCACAATGTAAAATCATCTAGTTTAAGATACTCCTTGTACGAATGAGAAAACTGAGACAGACAAATGACTCCACTTCAGTCATAGAGAATAGAAAATCAGACCTCCTGATTTCCAGGACTCTATTTTCTGTATAACACTGTCATCTCAATTGATTAAAACAGATTCTTAGTTTATATATCTAGCCCTTTCTGGAGTATGGAGACAAAGATGGACATGGGTACAGATATTAATAGAAAATTGAAGCAGTCATACCTGCTAGTCTCTGTTACTTCAGGGAAGTAGGAAAATGCAGTGCAAGCTGGCCAAACCAAAGAAAATTGAAATTAGAAGAACAGCTTTGAGGAGAGTGGTAAAAATATCAAAAATAACTGTGAAGGGCAACAGGGGAGTAGATGGTAAGAGTCGCCACACAGCTTTAAGAAACCCAAGAGTATTTGGACAAGATGAGTTTATAGTCACAGTAATAAAGCTTTCATCAGCAATATTCAAAGTATAGGAGTAAAAAGAGGGGGAAGAGAATGCCAAATCCAGCCAGGTTTATAGGCAGGTAAGCCAGAAAGAAAGGAGGTGAGGAAAGTCTTGCAGTGACTAGCAGAACAGTTAAGGAATGGGAGGAGCACTTTCGGCTGAAAAGAGATGGGAGGTTAGCCAGAAGTTAGTGTTAAAATATGGTAAAGTTTCCCAAAACCTTAAACACGGAATTGCCACATGATCCAGAAATTCTACTTGTCGGTATATACCCCAAAGAAGTAAAAATAGGAATTCAAACAGATGTTTGCATGCCATTGTTTATAGCAGCACTATTCACAATAGCCAAAAGGTGGAAGTGATTCATGTGTCCATGGACAGAATGGATTTTATCTTATGTTTATAAGGTATAAACATACAATAGAATGTTATTCAGCCTCAAAAATGAAGGAAATTCTGGTACATGCTACAACACGGATGAACCTTGTCAATATTAAGCTAACTGAAATTAGCCAGTCACATCTGGGCCTGGTGGCTAATGCCTGTAATCCCAGCACTTTGAGTGGCCATGGCGGGTGGATCACTTGAGATCAGGAGTTCAAGACCAGTCTGGCCAACAGAGTGAAACCTTGTCTCTACTAAAAATTAGCCAGGCATGGTGGTGGACGCCTGTAATCCAAGCTACTCAAGAGGCTGAGGCAGGAGAACTGCTTAAACCCAGGAGGTGGAAGTTGCAGTGAGCCAAGATCGCGCCACTGTACTCCAGCCTGGGCGACAGAGTGAGACACCATCCCCCTCCAAAAAAAAAAAATTAAAATAAACCGGTCACAAAAGGACAAATACTTCCACTTTACGAGGGACCTAGAGCATTCACATTCATAGAGACAGAAAGTGGAATGGTGGTTACCAGGGGCTGGGAGAGGGAGGAGTGGGAAGTTATTGTTTAATAGGTATGTTTCAGTTTGGGAAAATGAAAAAGTTCTGGAGATAGATAATGATGATGGTTGTACAACAATGTGAATGTACTTAATGCCACTTGAACTGTACACTTAGAATGGTTAAAATGACAAATTTTATGTTAAGTATATTTTGCCAAAGTAAAACAGTAAATAGGGTAAAGGCCTGGTGTGTTCATAGTATTTGTTAGAATAAGTGTTATGTTTAAAGATGTGAAAGAGATGTAGACAGTCATAAAGAGTTGGGTACAGGAATTTTAGCTTTCAATGATGAAATAATTTCAGATTGTTACAATGTCTGGGACAACATTTCCCATCAAAAAAGGAGGCACTCTAATACTGCTCCAAAGACATCACCATCATGGGAGGAGGGGGTGTGCATATCGGAAGCCATGGATGAGGGTGTTGTATAATCTTCCCAGGTGATTCTGATATCATCCGCTTCCTCCCCCAATTCCCCCGGCATGCTGGCATAGAAAGGAAATACAGTGCTTTAACATGAAAGATGTCAAGGCCAGAGAGGGGATTCGTCATCTACATGGGCACTGAGGTTGTCAAGGATTGAAAGCAGAACTTGGAAAGGCGAGAAGGACCAATAGCTATATCATTCAAAAGATGAGGAAATAGATTGGAGATTGTATATCTGGAGTCCACGGGTCTTAAAGGTGGCATTTTGACTTAAAGATGGAAGAATCATGATTTGGGTTGACTTACAGGGAAGAAAGAAGAATGGCAACTCTTTCCCACACCCACTTTTCAGTAATGGGATTATTAAGAAAATGAACTGTCTGCTGGGTATGGTGGCTCACGTCTCCCAGTGCTTTGGGAGGCCAAGGCAAGAGGATCCCTTGAGGCCAGGAGTTTGAGACCAGTCTGGGCTACACAGTGAGACCCTATCTATACAAAAAAAAATTTTTTTAACCCAGCCAGTTGTGGTGGCAAAGAGGCTGAGGAGGGAGGATCACTTGAGTTCAGGAGTTAGAGGTTACAGCGAGCTTTGATGGTACCACTGAACTCCAGGCTGGGTGACAGAGTGAGACCTTATTTCAGAAAGAAAGAAAAAGAGAGAGAGAGAGGTAAGAAGGGAGGAAAATGAACTATTTCCACTTGCGAAGGCCCTCAAGTGAAATGAGACTCTAGAACAATGACTCTTGTACCCCACCCCAGCCTCTCATTAAAATCATGTGAGAGAGAACTTTTGAAATGTATTGATGCCCGTTGATGCTGAATCACTTGGGGGAAGAGCTATGCCTGTTGGCAGCTTTTTAAAGCTCTCCCATAAGTACTATATCCAGCCTGGGGTTGACAGCCATTGCCCTTGGGGGAGAGCCTGGTTTTGGTTAAGACAAGCAGGTAGAGAAGATAAGGCAATTTGGTCCAAACAGGACTAAGATACTAAAGGGTATGGGGGAAGGGTTGTCAGAAAGTACAACCACTGGGGCATGAGTTTGAGGGATGGGACAGGGAGAAAACAGTAACACAGAGGGTAGTGGCTGAAAAGGACAGGGGCTGTGGGCACACACAGCCTTGAGGGTCCAGATTACACTGTTTTCCAAAGTTGTTTCCATCCAAAATTGCTGTTTGCTGGGCAGATGGACAGAATCATAGGCAAGTTCAAGGCAGCCTTTGCACTCCACTCATTGCTTTGACCCAGCAGTTTACAGACAGAGCAAACATGTGGAGTTATTTGTGCCAATAATTAGTTATTAGTTATTAATTAGTTATTAAAAGCACTAATTCTAAGCCTCTGTGTCCTATGCAATAAAATAGAGATTTACCTTGAAGAACTCTTGTAAGGGTTAAATGAAAAAATGGCAAGAATGAATCTATATGAATAAATTTTGTGAACAGGTAAAGCCTTACGTACACATGAGTTGTTATATTACTGTAACATTAGGAGAAACTTGGAGTATTACCTCCACAGGAAGTTACCCTTTTATCTTAGGAATATGCCAGTTGGTCAGTTTCTAGAGGCCAGACGGGCATTTGGTGTTATGACTAATTTCACTTTGGCTCATGGCATGTGCTTCCAGCCTTGTCTTTTCTCTCTAGCAAATGGTTCTTTTCCAAAGAGTGAGCCTTCTTTTTTCTTTCAGCTCCACCTCCTAGTAACATCCTGACTCACAACATGTTGACCCTACTTAATAGAGCAATTAGATGGAGCCTCGCAACAGGCTGACTCTAGAAGCAGACTTTGAACTAAAGGGTTCCCTCTTTACACTTGGTTTCCAAACCCATTTTCCTTGCTGCAGACTCCAAGAAATTCTGACAAGACAAGTTAATTATGATAAAAAAGTATACTCTAATATGTCACTTAATGAAGGGGATATGTTCTGAGAAATGCCTTTTGTTGTACTTGCATAGACCTAGATAAGACAGCCTACTACACACCTAGGCTACATGGCATAGCCTATTGCTCCTAGGCTGCAAACCTGCACAGCATGTTATTTTATTGAATGCGGTAGGCAGTTGTAGCACAATGATAAGTATTTGTGCATCTAAATCTATCCAAACATAGAAAAGATACAGAAAAAATATAGCATAAAAGACTAAAATTGATACACCTGTATAGAGCACCTATCGTGAACGGAGCATGCAGAACTGGAAATTGCTCTGGCTTAGTCAGTGAGTGAATGTGAAGGCCAAGGACATTACTGTATACTACTGTAGACTTTGTAGACACTGTACCCTTAGTCTACACAAAATTTGTTTTTAAAATAATGTCATTGTACTACAACATCATGATGGCTACAGTGTCACTAGGTGATAGGAATTTTTTGGCTCCATTATAATCTTATGAAACCACTTTTGTATATGCAGTCCATCGTTAACCAAAATATCATATGGTGCATGCCTGTGTATGAAATGAGGCTTATTTTCCTCAGCCTACACTTCGGTTAATACTAATTGTGAAAATGATGCCTGTATTATAACTATCAAAAAATATTTTGATGAAAAAAATTCTGTAGGTAGCTATGCTCCTAGCTATTTGGACACAATACTATTAAAACATCCTAAAAATTTGAGTCTCAAAGTAGTCATTGTAGCTATGATATTCTTTAATGTAGGTGTCTTCATTTAGATCAAGATGGGTTTTATTTCTTCATTTATTTTGAAATGGGTTTTATTTCCCCTACTGACCAGGAAAAAAGGGGGAGATTGATATTCTCTTTGATCCCTGGCTCTCTACTCTGCACAGAGTAGGTACTCACACCATTGATTTTGGATATGAAACCTGCAGGTGCCCCTTCTGTTAGTCCTTAGAGCTTCAGAAATCAAAGTTACTCACAACCCCCAATTGTTTCAGTTGTTTGTATTAAGTAGAAGGTAACAAAGCACATATCTCTTGCCAATAGAAAAGTGCTTATTCTAAAAGATCAAATTGCCTATGTCTCTAAGGGAACTACGTATCAAGTCAGATACCAAGACTTGTTCAATATCACTAGGAGATAGGGTTTGATTCATTTTTAAGATAACATTGTAGTCAGAGGCAGTAAGAACATTGTGCTACTTTTCCTATATTCATATCAAATTGCATCCCAGCCTTAATGTGGGAATCCTTTCAGCATTTTGTTTTGAAGCTCTGTGACAAACCAATGAACCAAACTGTTACTGCTGATATAGCCTCCCCTACCTACTACAGGTAGGGTTCTTACTATAGTCTCTTATGGAGGCATGCTTCCATGTTAACCACCCCACCAAGCTGGGGGGCTAGCTCGGTATTCATCCTGCACATTTTGGTGTCTCTGGACAGTGTTTCATGTATGTAGAAAATGCTCAATAAATGTTTGGTGATTGATGACTGGAGGAGTGAACAAATACATTCTTTAATACGATTTCTGCTACATTATTTGTTGTCCATTTTTATAAAGACTTATGTTTATTCTTTAAAATGGATCACTCTGTGCACCCCGCTTGCCCCTTCCTCCTTGCTTGCCCCTCCCCAACCCCTTAGTTTCCAATGCAATCAAGGCAAGGATAATTTCCTCTCAGCCTAGAAGTGGCATCCAAAGTTCCTTTGCACAACTGAGGAGTTGATGGAGTTCCAGTGAACTGAGTACTTTTCATTAACCCATCCCAGAAAGAGAGGTCATCTCTTTGTAGCATTGGTCTGTAGAAAAAAAAACGAAGTGCCTGAACAAGATACTGAATTTTAGCATTGCTTATACGGGGGTGGGGGTGTGGATTGCTCTACAAGCAAGTACATTTCTGGTGTCCTGCCGTTCTTCCTGGTGTGTCAATTCTCTCTTACCAAAGTATGGGGCAAAGTCTCTCTCAGTTGAAGCCCAGTAGATGCAATTGATAAAACCGATGTTGAATCCCACAGTTGACAGAATTCTGAGATATGAAATACTGGGTTTATCAAGTCAAATCGCATCTAATGATGAGTTGTGTTTGGCTTCTGAGAATCTACAGAAAATTATCATGTGTTTACCTAGAGTTACTTTCTCATGACTTTGTTCTCTTCTTTTCTTGTCTGTCTTCTCTCTCTGCCACGTGGCCAATTTGTTGCGTTCAACTCTGATTTTAAAGGTTTCCATTCCACTAACTGAAGGCCTGGACTTGATTTCCATGTTGACGGATGATGCTACAGTTGCCACCTGGAATAACGAAGGGCTGCCCAGTGACAGAATGTCCACCGAAAATGCTGCTATCCTAACACACTGTGAGCGCTGGCCTTTGCTGATAGATCCCCAGCAACAGGGAATTAAGTGGATCAAGAATAAGTATGGAACGGACCTGAAAGTCACACATTTGGGCCAGAAAGGGTATGTGAAGTTTGAAGAGATTGGCTTTCTGTTTACCTGCTGTGAAATGGGTCTCATTTGTATAAAGTCATGATGTTTCTTAGACCTCTCCACCACGCTGATGTATTACAACTTGGTGCTATTTGTTTATCTGCCTGCTCGTGTTTCATATAAAGTATCTCTGTTGAAAAGGCATTCTTGTTGGATGGCATCCAATTATCTGAAGAAGAGATAAAATTGAAGGTTAGAACAAACATTGTGTCTGTGGGGAAAAATATGTGAATTTTCTAAAGCCAACATGGATGTATATTACATTCCTTCTCTGGAGTGTTTGGATAGTAACACAAGAATTGTCAATGGTGCCTCCAGGCTTAATGATGTTTACGGTCATATTTCTAAATCTATACTCTGCCTATAGAAGGATCTTAACATGGCTACAAGTCCCAACATTGGATGCCTGAAGTTAATTTATTATCTTAGTCAAGATTTACATGTCACTTTTGAGAACTGAATCTACTCCAAGAATTTCTGTTACTAAGTCATCATGATAATACTGTCTGATAGAAAGAAAGCTGTCTTGTATGCAGTTGCTATTCAGTTAATGTTGAATAATTTTAGAACTATGGATATTTCACTTGACCCTTCTATCCTCTTTTTATACATAGAGTGAAATAATAAATTTCTGTAGTTATACAAGGAAATGTAGTTCTTAGGCCGGGTGCAGTAGCTCATGCCGATAATCCCAGCACTTTAGGAGGCTGAGACAGGAGGATTGCTTAAAGCCAGGAGTTTGAGACCAGCCTGAGCAACATAGTGAGACCCCCATCTCTACCAAAACAACAACAAAAAAAGTAGGCAGGTATGGTGGTGCCTACCTGTAGTCACAGCTACTTGAGAGGCTGAGGCAGGAGGATCACTTGAGCCCAGGAAATGGAGGCTACATTGAACCGTAAACATACCACTGCACTCCAGGCTGAACAACAGAGTGAGACCGCCATCTCTGTTTGTTTGTTTTTCTTTTTTTTTTTTTTAATGTAGTTTTTGCTTATCTGAATACTTGCAGAAAATTATTTTTGGTAGGGCGATATTTGTTGGAGAGTAAGATCAAAGTAAAATGATATCTCACCCTTGTAAGTGACTAAACTTAAAGATTTAAAAAATAAAAGTTTGATCAAGTTATAAAGCATTTAACACATGAAATTTTACTTTAGAAAGACCCATCAAATAAATTTACATGTACGATATTTTGGTAACTTACACTTATTTCAACTATGGTTGCTATTATAAGCAACTAATCTATATATAGATTTATTAGTTCAAACTATTAAATTTCACTTGGAAAATACAACTAAAATGTATCTTAAAATTTCATATTTAATTTCTGTGTAATCTAGTTAAAGGAAACTACTACTTTATAAAATAGTTTTCTCTAAGTTTGTCCCATTTAGAATATCTACATTAAATATAATTTGATCATATAAAAAATTTTGAACATTTTGTGCCAATTTACATTTTATTATCTCAAATCCCACTGATTTTTAAGGTTTGTGAATGCCATTGAAACTGCTTTGGCCTTTGGTGATGTCATCTTAATAGAAAATCTCGAGGAAACAATAGATCCAGTCCTGGATCCACTACTTGGCAGGAATACAATTAAAAAAGGAAAGTAAGTATTCTTGAATTTTTAACATATATATCGTGCTAAATGATTTTCAGCAGCAGCATCTATTTCTTAGCTTCATAATCAAGCAGTCTATTGAAATCTTAGTGGTATTTCTGAGTTTCCATTTCATGCACCTGCACTCCAAGACCAAAGCAACTGCAACATAATTCAGACTTTCAGACTATTTATTTGGTGGTTTTAGATTTGTTTTATCCAATTTCTGATCTGTAGGCCAAAAAAATGCATTGTTATAAATCTGAGAATAGTTGCCTCTTTTAAAATTTATACCAACGTTTCTCTAACTTCAGTAATTTGCAGAACACCTTGAATATGGCTGCCAATCTACATATCACTTGTGCCCTGTTTACTTAATATTTTTCTTTAACTAGGTTTTAAATCCATTCACTGTTTTTTAAAATCAGCATGGGTTTAATGTGCTAGCTCTGTTTTTCCTAATTTAAAATGTAACCATTCAGAAAAGGAGAGTTCATTAGTGGATCCCTGAAATCATCCCTTATGCCAGCAATATTAGATTATCAACAACAGAGAAATACTTCCCCTTACCCCCTCCAGGAGCTATATGTGACTTTCTAAGAGGTGGCCATTCCCCCAAGAAAATGTACTTTCCAGAACATTCTCTCAGGGGCCTTGAAGCCATTTCTGAGGAGTCATCATGTCACTTTCCTATGAATGTGTGAAAGGTCAGGTGCAGCAACTGTGTCTTCAATCAAGTCTGGGTGGGCATAGGGGAAACTGGCACTCCAGAGACTCCTTATGCCTCTTCACACAAGCAACCAACATTCATTAGACTTAATTCACTGAATTTCCTTCCCTCTCTTCTTTTTTTCTTCAAAGAGATATAATTTCAGAACTTCCCCCACCCTGTTCTTCCTTAACGCCCACGCTCTGCCTCTAAGGTATCTGTCCCCTTTTTCATCACTAGCTTATTCTTGTCAATTTCAAGTGGAAATAGGCCTACATCAGGATGACTAACTTCTTGGTCTCTAACTGATTAGTATGGTATTTATCATACAACTCACTAAGTAAATCCATTTAGAGTGACTGACAACTTATAATTGTTTAATAAACCAAAATTTACCCAGGCACACATTTAGAACAATCTAACAAGCCACTTGACAAACTGCAACTCTTAACATAAATATAATTGTAGCTGTGTCTGATGTGTTAAAAATACAGTGTAAAATGTTGAATGTCACTGAAGTGAAATCCTTGTTATTAAGGTTCTGACTCTATTATGAAGACCTAAAATTTTTATCAGTGAAATGCATGTTCTCTGATCTTCAACTTCAACTTCAATAGCACAATTTAGGTGTAAGCAATTTGATGACTCTTATTACATATATAGTTGGACAATCTGAAATTTCCAAAGACTGATAAATTTGAGTCATGATTCTCAGTGTGGATGTCGTTAACTATCAGTGAGGATTCTAGAGGTCTTCAATTTTAGAAACAAATTTTACATAGAGCTTCAAGTCTTTATCACAAATATCAGGCCAGAACAATTTAATTCAAATTAATAATATTTACTGAATATGTACTCTCTGTTAAGCCTTGTAAAATTGATCATATTGTAGCAGGACGAGCCACAGACAAAACTCCTCAGACACTGAGTTAAAGAAGGAAGGGGTTTATTCTTCCGGGGGCATCGGCAAGACTCCTGTCTCAAGAGCCGAGCTCCCCGAGTGAGCAATTCCTGTCCCTTTTAAGGGCTCACAACTCTAAGGGGGTGCGCATGAGAGGGTCGTGATTGATTGAGCAAGCAGGGGGTATGTGACTGGGGGCTGCATGCACTGATAATTAGATTGGAGCGAAACAGGATAGGGATTTTCACAGTGCTTTTCTGTACAATGTCTGTAATCTATAGATAATATAACCAATTAGGTCAGGGGCCGATCTTTAACTACCAGGCCCGGGGTGTGGCGCCGGGCTGCCTGCTTGTGGATTTCATTTCTGCCTTTTAGTTTTTACTTTTTCTTTCTCTGGAGGCAGAAATTGGGCACAAGACAATATGAGGGGTAGTCTCCTCCCTTATTCCCCCTCTTTGAGACTCTCAATCAATAGTGGGAGTTCTCACTTTTATCTTTACTACTTATGTCTTCTTGCAAGACAGATCAATAGTGATTCATATAGTACACTTGTGCTGAAGCATTTTGGTGAACTAAGGTAGCGATGAAGCTTCTTATCATTTGAAGAAGTACAGGTAGCAAACAAAGGAGCAGTAAGCAGGTTCCTATTACTATTATAACTTTTATTTTAAGAGTTTTAAATCCTCCTAGCGCTGGAAACCATTTTTTAAACATGACTCTAGGATCAAATCCATGCCACACTTGCACGGGCACATGTGCCAGTTTTGTCATATCTTTATGTCTTCAACTACTTACCCTTGATTATCTATGTGTAGGCAGCAATTAGTAAGGTTAAATTTCCTATAGATCTCTCCTTCAGCTGCTAGCAAGTAGTCAAGAGCTGATCTATTTTGATAGCATTTCTCATCTGAGTTTCTTGCCGGGCCAAATAGTCAAGGCTCTGCCGGTTTTATTAGTGATTATTTTTAAGACAGCTTGTAACCATATGATTCGGTTGATCATGTAAATGGGGGTCTGGTATCCCCATGAGCCATCTTGTGCCTAAGTAGCAGGCCTATAATATTGTATGATTCTCTCAGGGCCATTTATTTTTTTTTTTCAATTTCCTATAGCTATGCTTCTCTTTTCACGGGAAGCATAGACAGGGAAGCCCAGGAGTTTGCCTGCTTTTATGGGCAGTGGGAAGAAAGATGGTTTAATAGTGCCAGTAACACAACTACCTGCCTACTGGTCAGGTAATGTGGCGTAAGCTCTATGCCCATATAACCAGTATAATCCAGTGGGGGCTGTCCAGTCCCGGTGGGACTCTGGATGGGTCCACACAGTTTGAAACTTTGGGAATTTACTAAATGGGTTTCTCTCTATGTGATTTGAACTCCACCAAGTGACTGTTTTTGTGGTACCATTATACAGTTTCTGTCTCAGACAACTAAGTCGTCCTACGGGGTGAGTGAATTCTTTTCCTTCTCTAGCTATGCAATATTGTCTAATAATTGAGGCTTTTAGGACCCAGAAATTATCAGGGTGATTCTTTTGAGTCAGGAATTCATCAGGAACTGGGTCTGTAGGTACTAATTCTCGGGCTTCTTATGGCCATTGATCTCCTATTACAGTTCCTCCACATACATAACATGAAGTGATGTTGAGAGACTGGGCTACATGCTCAGCTAATTGCAAAAACAAATTTCTTGTTTTTCCTGGAATTTCTGGTACTGGCACATTTAGTTCATCACAGAAAGTTTGAAACACTGGCTCAGGAGAGCGTTTGTAAACTTCACCTCAAACCAAGATATTTACTGGAGTATCCAGTCCAGCCCCATTGATTCTTAAGGTCACACACTCCTCTTTTTTCCAGCGAGGATCAAGGGGATTGGTTATTACTAGCTCTAAGGGGTTACATTGTTCGTTCTTTAGTACAGGAAGGGCCATTTTTTCCTTTTTGAAGGTGGACTGGATCTTTTTCTTTTTTTTTTTTTTATCCAGGTGGCCTAAATGACACAAGACCAGTATTTACATTTATTTCCACACAGTCCTAATTTATGACAAATGTACTTATTTTCTGCCATATAGCCTCTTTTCTAATTAAGAGAACCACACCTTGTTCCTAACTTATTACTATTAATGACAGCACAGGCATCAAATTTTAAGGTGACTTGTTTGGGCACCCCTTTTTCTTCTGTTTTGGCTAACACTTTATTTGTATCATTTATGAGCCCCCACCAGTCTTCAGTCCTTAATCTTATGTTAAAAACTGTGGTCATGGGAGGCTCAGATGGGTCATAACACACATCAGGTTGGTCATTTCCTGGGCTACATACCTCATATAGAATAACATTATACAAACAAAGTCTTTTTAGAGTTCCAGTACACTTATAATAACCATAAAATAATAGGACCGTAAGGCCTTTTTCCTACCTCAGTGACTTGATGTATACACTGGGAACAGTCCTCAATCTGAGGAAGGTCTGTTGAAGTCCTTACTGTAAAAGTTTAAATTTTAAGGAAAATGAGTCCCATGATGAGTTTCCTCATGCTTCAGCCGTGCGTGGACCAGTCAGCTTCCGGGTGTGACTGGAGCAGGGCTTGTCATCTTCTTCAGAGTCAGTTTGCAGGGGTTGGCGAAGCTGCTCCTGTCCACATACCACTCGCAGTCTATTAATGTTTAAGGATGGTCTCGGAGATTGGGCCTGCTAAAATAAACTGAGTCCAAGACCTCTACACAGTTATGTTCAACTGAGCTCTCTGATACCGGGAGCAAGGTGGTGGGGTTCGGGGTGTTGCAAACTTCAATGGTTATATGGGGATTTTCATGGAGCAAGCTTTGGTAGTTGGTTACTCTAGCATTTGTTAACCAATGATGTCTTTTGGTAGTTATTAAAGTTACCACAGCATGGGGGGCCTTTATATTCAGGTTTTGCCTAAGGGTTAGTTTATCTGCTTTTTGTGCTAACAGGGCCATTGTTGCTAGGGCCCTTAGACCTGGGAGCCAGCCTTTGGAAACCCTGTCTTTGTTTTGAGAGATAGGCCACTGGCCTTGGCTAGGGCCCCACAGTCTGGGTTAAAACTCCAACTGCCATCTTTTGTCTTTCTGACACATAGAGTGTAAAGAGTTTTGTCAGGTCAGGTAGCCTCAGGGCTGGGGCCAACACAAGTTTTTCTTTTAACTCATGAAAAGCTCATTGCTGTTGGTTGTAATAGATATAGTTTATCTAATCTACATTTTTATTAACTGTCACCTACTAAAATATTGACTCAAATCCTGCAGCTATTTGATTTCAAGCTTTAAATTGATCTGGTACTCCTTGTGGGACTCCAGTTGCACCTAAATAGCCAGCCATGAGAGTTGAAAGACCCATGAGGGGCTTCTCTCGCTTTACAATGTCTTATTTTTTTTCCTTCTGGTTGATGAAATGCCAGGGTGAAAGGGATAGCCAATTAGACTAAAGTACAAGTGCCACTCCAGTTATTCAGCAGAGTGCCCTGTAAAGGTCCACCACAATACCACCACACGTCTGCTCAGGGATGAACAAGGGCTGACTGATTGATAAGCTCTTGAAAATTCTTAAACTCACTGCATCCTTTCAGGTCTCCAAAGAAGGCTAAGTTTCCTCCTGTTGTGAGAGACACGAAGTGAACTTAGTGTTGGGAGATAGAGGCTGGATGCCTCTTGGGGGCTGACCCGCAGGGTGCTGGACTTTGGGATATAGCAGAGAGAGCTTGGCACAACTTATTACTACAAGCTGTAGAATCCTGGAAAAGAGCTACCATGCAGCCTACACCTGATCCACTAGAGGACCACATTAGTGGAAAGGGGACAATCTGGGCCTCTGGCCTGCCATGTGTACAAGCATAACAATTGCTTTTGTTTAATGTGCAGATGGAATATTTGATCCATTTTAACCAGGCATTTGCATCTTGGTATCTTGTCTTAATTGCCAAAGTTTGTTTCAAGTCTTTAACTTCTTTGATCCTCTAGTAAAATGAATGTATGGTTTTAGGAAATTACAAATACTGGTTGGGGCAGTCCATTCTTGCTCTTTAGTGGTCCACAGAACGTTGGACCAAGTATGGCATGAAAGCTCTACATCAGGGGGCAAGACTCCTGGTTGGCACTGGGGTCTTGATCGAAATCTCACTGGATTAAATGGTCCTAGTTTACTAATGTCCAGTCTGAGGAGAATCAGGAGGGACAGAGGTACTTTTCTGAAGTAGAAAGCTGTCTTTGACTTGGCAGTCTCCACAAGGTATAACAAGGCAAGCATTAAATGCAATAGTTTGAGGCGAAATTGACTTGGTTATGTTAATAACTAGATGGTCAGCAGTAGAACGAGGAAAGAAGAAACAGTAATAGAATAGATGAAAAGAGTTAAATTTTGCTTAGCTTTAGTTTGGTAGGGTTTTCCCCTGGGACTGTGGCCCAGAACTCTGGAGGGGGTGGCGCTTTCTTGACTCAGGTGTTATAAGCCCACCTTTTTTTTTCTTTTTTTTTCTGTATGAACAGCAGTCTTGGTGGTTAGCAGCACAAGGTAGGGTCCTTCCCAGGCTGGCTCGAGTTTTTTTTCTTTTCACCCTTTGATGAGAACGTGATCTTCAGGCTGGTGCTGGTTTACTGGAAATTTTAGGGGTGGTACATGTGCTAAATGACTTTTAGTTTTTGAGAGAAAGGAAAGTGGAAGATAAACCAAGTATATAATTTTTAAGAAATTGACCTTTTGTTTTAAATGTGGGGACCTTGGCAGTGGACTTTATAGTCCTTAGTGCATTTTTACTGAGAAATTTCCTTTAGCACTTATTTTTATTAGTTTTTAAACCAAAGAAAGCCAAATACCATTTTACATTTAACAGTGCTTCTCATATGATTTTTATACCAGATAAGCTAAATTCTATCTTTATATTAGTGTGTTATTAATGTTAAACCTAATTTTAATAAAACCTTGTAGGCATATTTATCTAATTTTTAATGTTTGACCATAAGGTAAGACTTTATAGACTCTTTTTAACCTTTTATAATTTTTGCTAAAGAACAGGTTGGTGCTTTAAGAAAAACCTGTTATGCTTTTACTTTAATGTCCAGTTTACAGAAAAACTGGATGATACTTCTTTAACTTTAGCTAATATGTTTACACACAGAACTTTCTTTACAATTAGCATTTTAAAACTTGCTTAAACCTTCAAAACAATAATTTTTTTAACTTTTTAATGTAGGTAAAAATGTACATTCTTATGCCTCCTTATAATCCTTTTACCAAAGGTATATTTTACTTTTCTTATACACCTTGCATGTAAACTATTTTTTTGAGGGGTTTTTTTTTCAGTATTTTTACATGCAGGAGGCCTACTTTTGAATTATACAACATTTCTTGCATAAAATCTTTTTTATAACATTTTTCTCTTGCATGACTTTTGCAATTCTTTGACATGCCTCAACTTTCTGACTTATTACAAATTTTTTTTTTCTTTAAACAAGCAGTTAATTTATTTCGGGACAAGAATTTACCATATAATACTCTGTTTATATAAATTCCGCCCCCTGCCCCACCTTTTTTTTTTCCTTTTTTTTTTTTCCTTAGGGTACTTCTGAACTGGTGAGGTGTGCTCACAATGAGGTTTCCTCTAAACGTTATTTCTGTTACTTTTTTTTTTTTAGTTGTTAGCAAAGCAGTTGCCGCTACAGATTGAATGCATTTGGGCCATCCGATTAGTTACTGGGTTAAGGATTTTTGATAGGTTAAGGATCAGTGCTTTTGGGATACGCCCTTGTTTACACTGACAACAAAGTGGTATTGGAGTATTATAGGGTTGGAGAATACCTTCAATTATCAATTGTAGGTTTTAAATTTACCTTGGCTTTTAAAGGAATAGGGTACACTTTTTTTTTTTCTTAACTACTCGTATATCTCTCTCTCTCTTTCTCGTTTTGACTTTGTCTCTCTTTGACTTTCCTTTTGCCTCTGTCTCTTCCTCTATCTCTGCCTGTTTCTTTCTTTCTCTCTCTCTCTCTGACTCCCTCTTTGTCTTTTCCTCTCTGTCTCTTCCTCTCTCTCTTTGCCTCTTTTCCTGTCTCTCTTTGCCGCTTTTCCTCTCTCTCTTTGCCTCTTTTCCTCTCTGTCTCTTTCCTTTCTCTCTCTCTGCTGGTCTTTCCTTGCCTCTGCCAGCCGCTGATGCTGCTCTTCTCTCATTCACTGTGTGTTGGGGGTGGGGGATCTAAAACCCGCTGTAACCAAGTGTCTATGTGCAGGAACTGGTCTGGGTTCCCTGGCTTACAGGTTACCTTGTGCCATACCTTTGAAACAAGGGACCTGTCCAGGCTTCCTTCTAATGGCCAACCTA
>NW_012101366.1:4747618-4748198 GCF_000951045.1 Mandrillus leucophaeus
AAAGTGGAAGATAAACCAAGTATATAATTTTTAAGAAATTGACCTTTTGTTTTAAATGTGGGGACCTTGGCAGTGGACTTTATAGTCCTTAGTGCATTTTTACTGAGAAATTTCCTTTAGCACTTATTTTTATTAGTTTTTAAACCAAAGAAAGCCAAATACCATTTTACATTTAACAGTGCTTCTCATATGATTTTTATACCAGATAAGCTAAATTCTATCTTTATATTAGTGTGTTATTAATGTTAAACCTAATTTTAATAAAACCTTGTAGGCATATTTATCTAATTTTTAATGTTTGACCATAAGGTAAGACTTTATAGACTCTTTTTAACCTTTTATAATTTTTGCTAAAGAACAGGTTGGTGCTTTAAGAAAAACCTGTTATGCTTTTACTTTAATGTCCAGTTTACAGAAAAACTGGATGATACTTCTTTAACTTTAGCTAATATGTTTACACACAGAACTTTCTTTACAATTAGCATTTTAAAACTTGCTTAAACCTTCAAAACAATAATTTTTTTAACTTTTTAATGTAGGTAAAAATGTACATTCTTATGCCTCCTTATAATCCTTTTAC
>NW_012101366.1:4753238-4804616 GCF_000951045.1 Mandrillus leucophaeus
CCAGCCGCTGATGCTGCTCTTCTCTCATTCACTGTGTGTTGGGGGTGGGGGATCTAAAACCCGCTGTAACCAAGTGTCTATGTGCAGGAACTGGTCTGGGTTCCCTGGCTTACAGGTTACCTTGTGCCATACCTTTGAAACAAGGGACCTGTCCAGGCTTCCTTCTAATGGCCAACCTACCTCTAATGCTGGCTAGTCTATCTTACACGAAGTTTTAAGTTTTCCTGGTGTCACAGTACTCCATCAGTAAAAAGTACTGATTTACTCAATCAGTAAAAAGACAAGTGACACTTGCTGAGACCAATGTCCCTTAAATTCTTTTTTAAAATTTTTCAACATAGTTCCTAGTAGGGTGGGCTTATTTGTGTCTGACCTATGCTTCTATGAGACAAAACACCACGCTCACACCACACGCACACCACAAAACAAAGAACAGGTAAAAAGGGCACACACATACTTTTGCAGTTTGCACCAAACCAAACTCAAAAACAAAATCAGAGTATCCAGAAATCCAAGCCAGGTCAAAACCAAAACCAAAGTATCAAGCAATCCAAGTCAAGTCAAAAACGAAAACCAAAGTGCTGGTACAGGCACACCATGGGTGATCAGGCCATGCTTCTGCTCAAATGGAGTAAGCAAGTTCCCAAGACCAATCCTGCCAAGCAATTCAAACCAAGTCAAAACCAAAACCAAAGTGCCAATAAAGGCACGCCGTGGGTGATCAGGCCACGCTTCCACTCAAATGGAGTAAGCAAGTTCCCAAGACCAATCCTGTCAAGCAATTCAAACCAAGTCAAAACCAAAACCAAAGTGCCAATAAAGGCACGCCGTGGGTGATCAGGCCACGCTTCCACTCAAATGGAGTGGGCAAGTTTCCAAGACTGGTCCTGTCAAGCAATTCAAACCAAGTCAAAACTAAAACCAAAACCAAAGTGCCAATAAAGGCACACCATGGGTGCTCAGGCCACACTTCCACGCAAACGGAGTGGGCACGTTTCAAAGACTAGTCTTACCAAGTTTTAGATGTCCAGACTCCAAGTGCCCGTTCCTTCCCAGTGTTCAGCCACTGCATTGATCCTCCACGGGGGCCTGCCACACACTGCTTTGGCGAGGCATCCCACTGAGGCAAATGCTTACCCAGAAGTGCTCTCAGGATCGGGGTCGCTCGGGCTGGTCAGAGTTCCCTGCAGGGGTGTTCCACAGGGCAGCCTTTAGCCGCCTAAGGAGCTGCCTCGACCATCTGCCAATCACCTCGCTTCCAAGTCAGGGAACCGAGAAATGTAGCTGGAGGAGCTGCAGACAAAACTCCTCAGACACCGAGTTGAAGAAGGAAGGGGTGAAACCCCGTCTCTACTAAAAAAAAATACAAAAAACTAGCCGGGCGAGGTGGCGGGCACCTGTAGTCCCAGCTACTCAGAAGGCTGAGGCAGGAGAATGGTGTGAACCCGGGAGGCGGAGCTTGCAGTGAGCCGAGATTGGGCCACTGCACTCCAGCCTGGGTGACAGAGCGAGACTGTCTCAAAAAAAAAAAAAAAAAAGGAAGGGATTTATTTGGCCGGGGGCATCGACAAGACTCCTGTCTCAAGAGCTGAGCTTCCCAAGTGAGCAATTCCTGTCCCTTTTAAGGACTCACAATTCTAAGGGGGGGTGCGTGTGAGAGGGTTGTAATCAATTGAGCAAGCAGGGTGTACGTGACTGGGGGCTGCATGCACCGGTAATTAGCTCAGAACAAAACAGGATAGGGATTTTCACAGTGCTTTTCTACGCAAAGTCTGTAATGTATAGATAACATAACCAATTAGGTCAGGGGTGGATCTTTACCAGGCCCAGGGTGTAGCGCCGGGCTGTCTGCTTGTGGATTTCATTTCTGCCTTTTAGTTCTTACTTTTTCTTTCTTTGGAAGCAGAAATTGGGCATAAGACAATATGAGGGGTAGTCTCCTCCCTTAATATCATTCTAGCATTTCTTTTAAGGCCAAGAAGATTAAAGATAATCTGTAAGAATGTAACAAGTGGTATTGATTGCATGCAGTTGTTACCTTAATCCTGGCTCTTAAACCCTTATGTGTGGGAAAAACCACTTGTTTGTGAGTAAATCTCAACTCTTTATCCTCAGCTTTTCCTCCTTCCCTTTTCCATGCAGATGTTTTTAGAGTATTTTCACCCAGAGACTGTGAGTGCCAGTGGAGTCCTTATATATCCTGTCAGTCATTGAGTAAACCTTCTCTGAGCACTGCTGTATGCCAGGTACTATACTGGGGGCTGCAGATTTAGTGTGGTAAGATACAGACCCTGCACTTGAGGAAGCTACGTTTCCATAAGGAAAGA
The DNA here is from genome assembly GCF_000951045.1 of Mandrillus leucophaeus. Lineage (NCBI taxonomy): Eukaryota > Metazoa > Chordata > Mammalia > Primates > Cercopithecidae > Mandrillus > Mandrillus leucophaeus. Next base: position 4,755,566 of record NW_012101366.1, read on the forward strand.
TAGACCTATAAACAATCAGTGAACATAAAGCAGAACCGTTGGTGTGGTGATTGATGTATACATAGCAAGGAGTTGTCAGTTCCATAGTGGAGACTTGGAAAGACTTCTTGGAAAAAGTTACCTTTGATTACATTTTTATTCAATGCAAGACTCAAAAGTTAAGTAGGTATTTGTGAGGTAGACAAGTGGGAAAAGAGAATCCTGGACAGAGAGCCCTAATTTCAAATAGTAAAACACACAAAACAATCCAACAGCTTTGGGGAACTGCAAACAGAATCCAAATGGGTGGAGAGTCTGTATTGGGGAGGAAGAGAGAAGGATGTGAACTGGGACAGATGAGACTGGAGAGGAGAGCAGGACCCAGAGCACAGACTTCCTTGGTTGATCCCTACATTGGCCTTTTGCTATGTGTTGATAATTTCCAACCCCTCCTAAGTACGCTCAAGGGGCCTATTTCTATCAGTTACACTAGTTGGTAATACCAATTGTTTTTAACTAAAGGACCATGCCTTCCTGGAGTCTCCATATTTTTCACTCAAGTATCATGATCATAAGTTAGCGGGGAAGCTAGTAAGAACTTTTGAGCACACTGGGAGCGATGTGATCAGATTAATGTTTCTGAAAGTATTGACTGAAAGGGTGTGGACCTAGAGCCAGAGTCTAGTTAGTAAATAATTGTAGTAATCCATTTGAGACATGGTATGAGCCTAAACTTAGGCAGTCACAGTGGAAAGAGAGGAGAGGACAAATCAGTGTGGTATCAAGGAGTTAGTACCACTAGTTTATGGTAATTAATTGGATATTATTGGTGGTAAAAAAGGAGGTTTGAGGATGTTTTCTTCTGCCTTCTGTCAGGTAAATGATACTGTGCTTTATGGTGAGGTGTATATAGGAATAAGAGTAAGTGTAGGGAAAGAACTAATAATTTCTCTTACTAGACATGCAAAGGTTGAGGTACTTCTTTAACACTCATTTCTAAAACAGAAGTCTAAAAAGCAGTTGGATATGTGAGTATGGAGCTTAATGAAAGGATGTTGGTTGACCATGTAGATTGGGGAATATCTATCTGGAGGAGTTATGCCATCATGGTGGATGTGATTATCTAGGGAGACTCTATATAGCCAGAAAAATACAGGGGGTACCCTGTCTACCCATTGCCCTTTTCCCATGAGAAAAATGGGGACCCAGAGATATTAATGTCCTCTTGCATACTTTATAACTGTATGAAGTTTATGTGAAAACCTAGTTTCTTAAACAGGTTTTTCTCTTTTTTGTGTTTTTTAATTGCTACCTCATAGTTGTACATATTTTGGGGGTACATGAGATATTTTGATACATGTATACAATGTGTGATGATGAAGTCAGGGTGATTGGGATATCCATCGTGTCAAACACTTTCCTTTGTATTGAGAACATTACAGTTCTTCTCTTCTAGCTATATCAAACTATACAATAAATTATTAACTGTAAGTTTCCTACTATTCTATTGAATACTAGAATTATTCTTTCTAACTGTATTTTTGTACCCAGTAACCAACTTTTCCTTATCTTCCCGTTCCCCCACCAACTTCCCTTCCCCCACCAACTTCCCTTCCTGGCCTCTGGTAACCACCATTCTGCTGTTTGCCTCCATGAGACCCGATGTTTTAGCTCCTGCCTATGAGTAAGAAAATGCCATATTTGTCTTTCTGTGCCTGGCTTATTTCATTTAACATAATACCCTCCAGTTCCATCCATGTTGCTGCAAATGACAGCTTCATTCCTTTTTCTGGATGAATAGTATTTCACTGTGTATATGTACCACAATTTCTTTACCCATTCGTGTTCATCTGTTTTGCATTGCTATAAAGGAATACCTGAGACTGGGTAATTTATTATTTTTTTTAAAGAGGTTGATGTAGCTCATGGTTCTGTAGGCTATACAAGAAGCATAGTGCCTGCATCTGCTTCTGGTGAAGCCTCAGGAGGCTTACAGTCATGGTGGAAGGTAAACGGGGAGCAGACATGTCACACAGCAAGAAAGGGAGCAATAGAGAGTGGGAAGGAGGAGCCAGGCTCTTTTAAACAATGGTATCTCAAAGTAACTCATTCTCACAGGGGAGGACACCAAGCCGTTCATGAGAGGTCTGCCCCCATGACCCAAACATTTCCCACCAGGCCCACCTCCAGCATTCACTGGTAGTCACATTTCAACATGAGATTTGGAGAGGACAAATACCCAAACCGTATCACAATTCACCCATTATTGGACACTCAGAAGGGTTTCTTATCTAGATTATTGTGAATATTGCTGCAGTGAACATGGGATTGCAGATACGTTTGCGATATACTGATTTCATTTATTTTGGATGTATGCCCAGCAGCCATATTGCTGGATCATGTGGCGTGATTATGAGGAATCTCTCTACTGTTTTCCATAGTGGCTGTACTAATTTACATTCCCACCAACAGTGTACAGGTGTTCCCCTTTCTCACATTTGTTATTTTTTTGTCTTTTTGATGATAACCATTCTAACTGGGATGAGATGGTACCACATTGTGGTTTTGATTTACATTTCTCTGATGATTAATAATGTTGGGCAATTTCATATACCTGTTGGCCATTTGTATGTCTTCTTTTGAGAAAGATCTGCTCGGGTCTTTTACCCATTTTTAAATCAGATTATTTGCTTTTATTTTTTATTTATGTATGTATATATGTATGTATGTATGTATTTATTTATTTATTTATTTGCTATCAGGTTGTTTGAGTTCTTTATATATTCTAGTTATTCATCCTTGATCAGAAGGATAGTTTACAAATATTTTCCCCCATTCTGTAGGTTGTCTCTTCACTGCATTGATTGTTTCCTTTGTTGTACAGAAGTTTTTTAGCTTGATGTAATCCCATTTATATATTGTTGCTTTCGTTGCTGTTCTTTTTGTGGTCTTATCCCCAAAACCTTTTATCTTTTAGCAAGCTTTTGCGAATAAACAGGCACTACTATCTTTTGGTAGGGTGTTGATGAGTGCCATGTTACCAGTCTAACTCTTGCCCCCTCAGTTTTTTCCTAAGCCTCATTTATTTCCCCATCATTGTTTTGGAAACTATGTTTTTCATACCTACAGTTGCCTATAATATAGCCCAGGCCTTTCATTTCTTCATGCCACAGATTATCCCCCCTCCTGTGATATGTTGTTTTACTTAACTATTCTTTTCACAGCCTAAATTCACTACATTCAGGATTTAACTGCTATTTAGCCAATAGCAGTTAAGTGTTAACTGGACATTTTAGTTTTCCATATTTAATGTCTCCTTTACATAGTATATTTTCCTTGTGTCATTTTGCAGTTTTTTTCTCCCCCTTACAATATACTTAATTTTTTTCACTCATTCATAACTGTAATTGATTATAAGTTCTTTATGGATAAGAATCGTATACTGTATGTCTTTAAAAAGATGGTTAACCAAAACAAAAATAGAACAATACAAACATAAAACTTTTATTTCACTTACTATGGCAGATTAGGTATTCAAATACTAAAAACTAAATATGTTAGTTAAAATACTTAAAACACCTTTCGAAATGTATTATGAGTGGACAAAAAAAAAAAGTACAACCAAAAAGCAGGAACTCAGAGAGACAAGGAACACCAAAGATGGTTTCCTTCCTGAGGGTGCCTGCAAAAAAAACCTGATGACCTTGGGGTTCTCTTTTGATGATGTACAAAGCTTGGACAAGGCTAGAGCCTATTCAGGATATGCAGTCTGCTAAGAGATTCCTGTATAAAGCTAGAGGACACTCCTTCCGTTTAAGGGTAAATTTGTTAATAAACACACACAAATAATTACTAAATCAAGAAAACTTTCCTTTTCTAGCTTGGCACTGAGAAGAGGCAGAAAAAATGTCCTATCCTAGTTGCATCCTAGAAGAAGTATTTTGGGTTTTTAGTGTGCTTTAATTTTATTTAATACTGATACCTATAAAATACATAATATATAAAGTTATAAAGCATAATAAATTAGACATGTATCTGCCATTCAAATTATTGACAATATCCTTTAAGCTACCTTTGTGCTCCCCTCCTTGACAATTCTGCCTCCACTTCCAAAGGTAACCAGTGTTCATATATTGGAATGATATGATCAGTTCCATAAAGCCTAACAGAGAGGACATAGTAAATATTATTTATTTAATATTTTAAATAACATACATTAAATATATTTTTAATTCAGTCAATAAATATGTATTTAGTCAAGTTTCTAGAATGTGACTGGCGTATAAAGATCAAAGATCTTTCCCATTAAAAGATAAGTAAAAGATCTAAATAGACATTTCTCCAAAGAAATACAAATAGCTAATAAGCACATGAAAATATGCTCAACATCGTTAGTCATCAGGGACATGCAAATCAAAGACATAGGAAGGTGAAGATTCTGAATGTTGCTTATCACTTCATTGTTTTATTTAAAATAATGTTTTATCATATGTGTATATATTCTGAAACAACATATTCTTTTAAAGCTTTATAAAAACACCATTATGGTGTATATAGTTTAAAAGGACTTGATTTTTTCCCTCAATCATATGTTTCTAAGATTTAATCTACATTGCTGCTTCTGGCTCTAGTTCTTGCAATTTCATTACTATAATATTCTTTTTGAAACAGAGTCTCACTCTGTTGTCCAGGAAGGAGTGCAGTAGTGCAATCTTGGCTCACTGTAACCTCCACCTCCCAGGTTCAAGCGATTCTCCTGCCTCAGCCTCTCAAGTAGCTGGAATTACAGGCGCCTGCCACCAGGCCTGGCTAATTTTTGTAGTTTTAGTAGAGACAGATTTTGCCATGTTGGCCAGGCTGGTCTCGAACTCCTGACCTTAAGTGATCTGCCTACTTCGTCCTCTAAAGTGCTGAGATTACAGGCATGAGCCACCACACTGGGTCTGTTACTGTAATATTCAATGATATGACTATTCCTCAATTTATTTAACATTCTTATTGAAGATCATTTTGTTTATTTTTAGATTTTTGGCTATTAATGACACTGCTGTGAATATTACTGAATATTCCTGTATACATCTACAGACACACACATTCATATATACATCTACAGGTACGCACATTCATGCATACAACTACAGGTACACACAGCAAGATTCTTCAGTGTTTATATTCTGTAGTAAGATAGGTTGTAGAACGTATGCACAATCAACTTTAAAAGATAATGCCGAATTGTTTTCCAAAGTGTTTAGAAATGTACATGCTCACTAGTAGTGTGTAAGAATTGTGGAGTCTTTCAGAGAACTGAGAGGGACTTTTATGCTTCTGCTGTTTTTATAATCCAAACGATTTCCCATATTTAATACTATTAGCCACCTCTTCGACAAACTATTCCTGCCTCCTTTTTTTCCCCACTTTTAGTTTTGAATGAACAAATTGAGAGCACTCTAAACTTTCAAAATAGTTTTGTTACAAATGCTTAAAAAGTGCTTTAATGGAATAATAGACATTGGAGACTCTGAAAGGTGGACCGTGGGAGAGGAGTGAGGGATAAGAAGTAACCTTATGGGCACAATGTATATTTTTTGGATGATGGTTACATTGAAAGCACAGACTTCACCACCGCACAATATATCCAGGTGACAAAGCTGCACTTGTAGCCCCTAAATCTATAAAAAGCATTTTCTTTAAAAGCATTTTGAATAAATTTTGATATTTTTGTTATTGCATTGTTTTTGCCTGATAAGAAGTATCTTTGAAACAAAATAAAGGCTTTCTTATTTCCTCATCTAACTCTTTAAAAGAAAGGAGAGAAACTAAAAAGTATTCATACATATGCAAAGTAGGAAGAGATATGGTAAAATAAAAATTAGATTGGTACAAATAGGAATTATTTTTCTTTTTTCAATGCAACAAAAGTTGGGAGAAAATAGAAAATAGAAAAGAAAATTAATGGGAAAATGTTGCTAAAATTAAAATTAATAATAGAGGTACTGATTTGCAGTGTTATAACAGGAACAGAAAGTTTTTGAAAATTAATCTACATGTTTGTAAATTTTATAATGGATCTTCCTGTTTACTTCCAACAATGAACATTTTACTTGATTTCTCTGTCCTCTTTTTTTTTTTTCCTATGTGACTTTATCTCTATGTAACCTGTGGGTTTACAAACATTTTCCTTGGTATTGTAAAGACAAGAGAGAGCATTGAAAAGAGAGAGCAAGGAAAACAGCCTGCAGGGACTGTTGATCTGCCACATTCACCCAGAACATCTTTATCATATCCTCAAACTCAGGTGGGATAACACCATCCTCCTTTGAGAAACTCACATCCGTCAGAAAGTTTTTGGCTATCAATAGTGTTTTTGTTTATTCTAGTTCTATTTGCTTGGGGGAGTTGTGTTTTTTTTTTAAACCAGTATTAGTTTATTCTTCCTAATAATGAATGTCTGAGAAATGTTTGTGATAGATATAGCATAGTCCAAAAGTTGAAGTTCATTAATAATTGGAGTGTTGTGGAGTATGAAGTAATGAATACTAATTACTCCTTTCATGTCTGACAGCTCCCTGTGGACCAATATATCAGCCCAGACTTTAATTTGGTTCGAGTAATGGTTTCATCAATAGCACATTAAATCTGTGTTTGAGAAGATATACAGGTGAACCTGGCCCACACAGTAGATACCACTGTCATAAAATGGCCACAGGCCGACAACAGCTGGGTAATTACAAATAATTAAATCCACCAAGCTCCAGACAATCCTAATTTTAAATAAAATATATTTTATATCAATCGACAGAAAACATACCTGGAAAGATTTATCAACATGTAATTTTTCCAGAGCAAATTTACTGGCTTACATATTGGAGAAGTTGCTGATCTGTGAAGCATCTTCATAAAATTCTCTTTAATCTTTCAAATACCCCTAAATGTTAATGAATTTTTTAAACTATTAAGTATTATAATTTTTTAAAGACTGGAGTAACTTTACTGTAATATGTATTTCAGGTTTTTTTGGAGTGTATACACATATTATTAAAAGATATTTTATACTTCATTCTGTATTTACTTTTCATACAGTTATTATTTTAATAAGTCTCAAAGTAGCATGCCCTAGAAAGGAACTTAAAATTGGCTAATAGAAATATTAGCTATATGATTTTTTAAATATTTTTACAGAAGTGGTAAGAGGGAGATGATATTTTACAGATATTTATTTTATAATGACTAGATTTCCTGAAAGTTATGCTAACATTAAGAAGAATTGCTTTCAGTCAACAAGTTTCCAGTTTATTAACTATTATTATGTTGCTGTTCTTGGAGTTGATGCCATGTGATTATAGTTGACTATAGATCTATTCAAATGAAAAGTTAGGTTAGATTTAAGACAGGACCATGTTAAACTGAACCCTATGCTGTAGTAGACTGTACTGTCTTGAGCTAGAAGCTTATGAATTTTTTTTAATTTTAATTTTTTTTTTTTTTTTTTTTTTTTTTTTTTTGAGACAGAGTCTTGCTCTGTTGCCTAGGCTGGAATGCAGTGGTACAATCCTGGCTCACTGCAACCTCTGCCTCCCAGGTCCAAACAATTCCCCTGCCTCAGCCTCCCAAGTAGCTGGAACTACAGGCCTGCACCACCATGCCTGGCTAATTTTTGTATTTTTCGTAGAGACAAGGTTTCACTATGTTGGTCAGGCTTGTCTAGAACTCCTGACCTCAGGTGATCCGCCTTCCTCAGTCTCCCAAAGTGCTGGGATTACAGGCATGAGCCACCACGCCTGGCCTAGCTTATGGATTTTAAATAAACTCTAGAGTTATGTAGTTCTCTCATTATTTCCTTTGCGGGTAAGAATAGATTTATTTTCAAGTTCATTCATGCTCTCCTATAATAGAATTCAGCATTCTAGTCTGTTCTAATTTCCAAATTCAAAATAAAATTTAATTGCCACAAATCTCCAACAGCTTTTCTATTCCTAAATTTAGTAAAGTTTTTTTTTTTTTCCTTAATAGTGTAATCTTTAGCGTTTGCAGATAAAGCATTCTCACATTCAGTCATCTTGGTAATAGTTGTTTGACTTTATCTGAAAATAAATACCAAACAGGACTTCAGATAAAGAATCCTCAGATTCTTTTATTTTCTTTTTAAAAAGCAATCTTCCAATAAAATAACAAACAAATGCAATTTTCTTTGTTTTTGATGCTACATTATGATGTTTAAATATGGATATGTTGAAGTGTGTGTATGTGTGTATCAAAAGAGAAATAATCTATGACTTTTTTTTTAGTTATCTGGGTTTTTTTTTTTTTTTTTTTTCCTGTACAGTATTACCTGGAATCCTGAAACACCAATGTTGTTATTGTTTTTTTAAATTCTGGTTGAAGTTGGCTTTTATCTTAGAAGGACGTGTTGGTTATATTAACTGTATGAAGCAGCAAGACAATTAACTCATTTCTATTCAGGGTTTTCTTTCCTTCTTTTCCTTGAACATCTTGCCAGCTGTGCAGCTTTCAACCAAAACCTTTCTTCGGTAAACGGGTTTGACCAACTTGCACAGCCCTTCCTGCTGAGGTTGCTAAGTAACAACTCCCCTCTTGTGGTTTGCTACATTTGCTACACCTGATCTTTTCCGCCGTACTGGTGACTGTAGCTGTTGGAACTCCCAAGTCTAATCTAGAAGCTTTTAATTTTAAACAGCAGGATGTGCAGTAAGGCTTTTAGATGTCCATTGAAAAGTTTATTTCTTCTCCTAAATGTGTTCCCTCCACCCCCACCAACTAGTAGGCTATATTTTTTGCTTATCTTAAAAAGCAGCTACTATCTCTTTACCTTGACAAAATGGCTCTGTTGAAGCCTCCAAAATGGAATTTCTCCTATTCAGAGAACATGTTGGCTATCTGAATTGTCCAACTTAGAGTGAGAATCTTCAATATAATAATACAATATCTTAGGCAATCTCTCTCCAAACAGCAGGTTTTGCAAATCTTTTGAAAAGATTCCTGCTGCAGCCATTTCTAATAAAGCCACTGCTATTAAAGACTCTGGTCTGCCACAGTAGTAAGTCTTCATTCCAAATTAAATATGTTGCTTTCCATGTTTGGTTTTAGATAGCAATGAAAAATAGTGATGGTGTTTGTTCAGATACTCAGACTATCTCATAGCTAAATAAATGCATTTTGGTTTTATAATCAATCCTGATGGCATTTCCAACAGTAACTATACTAAATCTTGAGAACGCTTCCAATAAAGTACAAGGGACGTCTGACGTTTTCAGATGAAGATTTTAGAAATAAGAATTTCAGATTGTAATCGCTAAATTGAAATTCTCATCTTGGTTATATTAAGATAATGGTTCCTCTCTCAGCTCACAGAGATTCTGGTTTTCAGGAAACTGATAATCGGGACCAGTGTTTGAATTGTTCTATCACAGAAGTCCTTTGAAAACTAGGCAAGAAATCATTCCCAAGTGTTTTTAACGTAATTTCCATAGCTATCTTCCACAACGGTAACAACTGTCCATGATTTGAAGTTAGACCTCTTTTTTTGTTCCAGGACACTCACTTTTTGGCTGAGTTTTAAATAAACATTGAAAGCATTTTGATATTTCCAGTGTACCTGGCTTTTATGCAAACCTAACGTATTAAAGGTTAATTTATAGATGATATATGTTTGAAGATGGCTGTTGTTATTATAAAATAATTCATTTGGTTAACTAGCAAACATTTTGGCACACTTAATATATTTTCTTTCCCTGAGAGGTAAACAGCAGAAAACTTTTATATAAGTTGAATTATTTATTGTAAAAAATATTATGAATTAATAATTCAATTTATGAATCTATTGACCAGAAATTGTAGATCTTAGATTAAGATTTAATACTTCAGTAGTTGTGCTGTTCTCCTTCATAAACAAGGACAGAGTTTCTGACCAAAGACCAGCAGGGCGTGTGCTCTGAACTGTGTCTGTTGTTTTTCTCTAGTGGCTGTTGATTGGTACTGAGTCAGTCATATTCTCTCAGTACCCTCTTGTGATAGAAAGTCAGGCAGGTTGACAGAGGCTGACATTACAGGCTGCCACTGTCAGAGCAAATTAACCTGCAATGTTATGCAGTGAAATGAACTTTATACTAGGAGTCTAGAGACCCCAGGTTCTAGTCCCAGCTCTGCCACTGAGCTAAGCGACCTTGGCCAAGCCATAAACACTTGAGGTCCATAAAAAGAAATCAGTTGGATGATCTCTAGTGGCTCTTCTTGGTCTAAAATTATGCTCTGCTAGATGAAACAACATGTTCTTTTACTCACCCCATGTCCTAGCCAATTAAACCATGGTATTTGTACTCAGAAAAATAATTTTATTTCTGTTCTGAGATTGCATAAGCAGCTTCTCACCTCCAAACCAGCAAATCTCAGGCAGTGGGAAGAGACAGAGGAGGAGCTCACTCCTGCAGAGGGATGTATAAAAATCCTATGGGAGCAGAGCCCCATGCCAGATTGGGAGATTCACACCCACTTGACTCTCAGTGTGATGCAGTGACAAGGGCCAGTATATTTTGTTCCTGTGGTGGGTGAAGCTGGAAGATGGATTAAGAAGCTCTTTTTAAGAAAGTAGTCACACTTCCAAGTTTTATGTTACTCTTCACACCTGCTGTTGCTGTTGTTTGGAGTTTAAGTTCAAGAGCTCATAGCTACCTTTAGTGTTCTAGAAGTCATAACCTCTGGATTCATGTCTTTCGCAGAAACAACAAAGTGATTCTGTTTGCTTTTCCCACCCCTCCGGTTAACTTTGTTGCTTTTTGATCCTTCAAGTCATGAGAGAACATTAGCAGTCTGTTTAATTTTCCCAGATAGGAAATTAACCAAAAATTAATTTAGCAGCAATGATAAAACCCACTGAGTCATTATACAATTTTTGCCTTTCATAGATCATAAACACCCCAATTGAGGATAATTTACTATCCCTGGGAAATCTAAACATATCAAATAATGTTTCAGAGCAAGATATAAAACCCAGTTTTATAGGCAGACATCCTTCTCCTTTCCAACAGCACAGCAGCATCCTCCTCCCCTCTATCAACTTCTCTTTTCACACAGAAAATCAAACCTGTTCCCCAAGCAGATGCATTTCTGCTTTTCAAACTGGAATCTCTGAATGCTTCAGGGTATATGTAGATACGCAAGAGAGACACAGAGGGAGGAAGTCATCCATGAAGCATCTTATGGAGGTTAACTCAGATACTTGATTAAACATTTAACCAGTTAAAAGCTTCTGTTGGCCAGGCATAGTGGTTCACACCTGTAATCCCAGCACTTTGGGAGGCTGAGGCAGGTGGATCACCTGAGGTCAGGATTCAAGATCAGCTTGACCAACAAAGCGAAACCCCATCTCTACTAAAAATACAAAAATTAGCCAGGTGTGGTGGCAGGCACCTGTAGTCCAAGCTACACGGGAGGCTGAGACAGGAGAATTGCTTGAACCCAGGAGGCAAAGCTTGCAGTGAGCTGAGATTGTGCCACTGCACTGCAGCCTGGGTGACAAAGTGAGACTCCATCTAAAAAAAAAAAAAAAAAAAAAAAAAAAAAAAAAAAGCTTCTGTCACTTGCACACAGAAGCAGAAGTGTGAGAACCTCATGCTTCTTTTAATTGGGGCATTTAGCCCATTTACATTTAAGGCTAATATTGTTATGTGTGAATTTGATCCTGTCATTATGATGCTAGCTGGTTGTTTTGCCTGTTAGTTGATGCAGTTTCTTCATAGTGTCGATTGTCTTTACAATTTGTCATGTTTTTGTAGTGGCTGGCACCAGTTGTTCCTTTCCATGTTTAGTGCTTCCTTCAGGAGCTCTTGTAAGGCAGGCCTGGTGGTGACAAAATCTCTCAGCATTTGCTTGTCTGTAAAGGATTTTATTTCTCCTTTGCTTATGAAGCTTAGTTTGGCTGGCTTTCCATTTGGTTGGTAAATATTCGTCCATCCCTTTATTTTGAGCTTATGTGTGTCTTTGCACGTGAAATGGGTCTCCTGAATACAGCACACTGATGGATCTTGACTCTTTATCCAATTTGCAATCTGTGTCTGAGAACCTCATGCTTCCTGATGACTAGTCTCACACATTTATTCTTGAAAGCCTAGAGGAAAGAGCATCGTTATACATTGTGGCTAATTGGAAAAATTAGCTCCTATTGCTCTGAGAAGAGATTACACTAGTACCATTAGCCAATGTGATCCTCTAGAGTGGCACTGAACAAGGGGCCTGTTTTGGTGCAACCCAGGAGCCAAGAATGGCTTTTAAAGGATTGGAAACAAGAAGAATATATGGCAGAGATGTATATGACCCACAAAGCCTAAAATATTTACTCTCTGATCCCTTTACAGGGAAATTTGTCAGCCCCTGCTCTAGAGGGATTTCTCACTGAAGCCTGAACACCTGCTACTTTAAAAAATAAGTTAATCATCTTGCTGGTGGTTTGTGCTGCTTCTCATGCATATGTGAATATACACACATAAACACAAACACATACACACATACCACACAAATCTCTAAATTAACCTGACTTCTTACCACAGTTCCTAATCCCATGACAGTGAACTGTCCCCTTGAACAATAACAAAAATTCTAGTCTTCTCTGATTCAGTGTTCTTGACTTAAATTTACATTTTATATTTGTTTAATTTTTAATTATAGGAATGTATAAATTATCTTTTCATTGGGGAATATATGTTACTGGTTGAAACAGGAAGTTTGTGAAGTATGAACATAAACCTGGTGAAAATTCTTAAGCAAGTGAGGAAATATTCAAATAACCTGAAATGATGGAAGGTGGTGACAGACTGGAATTTCTCTGAGACTCTCCACAAGAGGAGGAATGAATTCCACCCAAGGTAGAGTGGCAATGAAAAGATCACAGGATGGGCTGGGCGCAGTGGTTCATGCCTGTAATCCCAGCACTTTGGGAAGCCAAGGTGGATGGATCACCTGAGGTCAGGAGTTCAAGACCACCCTGGACAACATGATGAAACCCCGTCTCTACTACTAGATAAAAATTAGCCCAACATGATGGCACACACCTGTAATCCCAGCTACTGGGGGGGTGCTGAGGCAGGCGAATCGCTTGAACCCAGGAAGTAGAGGTTGCACTGAGCCAAGATCTCACCACTGCTCTCCAGCCTGGGTGACAGAGCAAGACTCCACCTCAAAAAGAAAAAAAATCACAGGATGTACACAGAGGTGTATTTAAAATACAAGTTTTATTGTAGAGATGCAAATGAGTATAAATGTTGGTATCGCTTATCTGTGAGAACCCTAGGCCCTAATTACTTGAAACCTTCACTCTTGAAATTTCATTTAAACGTCAGTCAATACAGCAAAACGATAATAATAGGAAACCTCAGCACCTTACTTTCAGCAATGGACAGAACATCCAGATAGAAAACCAAGAAAGAAACATCAGAGTTAAACCACACTGTAGATGAAATGAACGTCACAGATGTTTACAGAACATTGCACCCAATAGCACAGAATATATATTCTTCTCATCAGCAAATGCAAGTTTCTCCAGGATAGGACATATGTTTTGCCACAAAACAAGTCCCAACACAATTTTTTTACAAAATTGAAATTATGTCAAGTCTTTTTTGTGACCACACAGAATAAAAGTAGAAATTAATAACGGGAGAAACTTTGGAAACTATACAAATACTTGGAGATTAAAAAATGTACTCCTAAACAACAAATGGGTCAAAAAAGGAAATTAAAATAGATTTCTTGAAACCAGAAAAATAGAAGCACAGCATACCAAAACCTATGGAACACAGCAAAAGCAGTTCTAAGAGGGAATAAATTCCTACATCAAAAAATTAAAAGGATCTCAAACTACCCATGGTTATGCCTCAAGGATCTTAAAAAAAAAAAAAAAAAAAAAATCTAAACCCAAAATTAGTAGAAGAAAAGAAGTAATGAAGATCGGAATAGAAATAACAAAATAGAGACTAAAAGAAAGACGAAAGATAACAAAACAGTTGGCTTTTTGAAAAGATAAACAAAATCACCTACAATTCCAACACTTTGGGAGGCCAAGGCAGGAGGGTCGCTTGAGGACAGGAGTTTGAGATCAACCTGGTCAACAGAAACCATATTTCTACAAAAAATTTTAAAAATTGTAAGATAAATTAGCCAGGCATAGTGGTGCATGCCTGTAGCTCTAACTACTTGGAGGTAAAGGCAGGGGGATAGCTTGAGCCTAGAATTTCAAGGTTGCAGTGAGCTATGATCACACCACTGCACACCAGTCTAGCACTCCAGCCTGGGTGACAGAGCAAGATGCTGTCCCAAAAAAAACCAAAAGCATAAACAAGATCAACAAACCTCTACTTAGACTAAAATTTTCAAAAGTTTCAAATCAGAGATGAAAAAGAAAACATAACTGATACCACAGTAATAACAGACTATTATGAACAAGTATATACCAACAAAATAGAAAATGTAGAAGAACTGGATAAATTCCTAGACATGTACAACCTATCAAAATTGAATCATGAATAAATAGAAAATCTGAACAAACTAATAATGAGAAATTAGGTTGAATCAATAGTCAAAAGTGTCCCGTCAAAGAAAAACCTAGGACCTGATGCATTTACTGCAGAATTCTATCAAACATTTAAAGAAAAACTAATAGCAATCCTTTTCAGACTATTCCAAAAAAAGAAAAACGAAAAAAAAAAAAACACAAAAGAAGTAGTTCTTCCAAACGCAACCTGAGTCCAGCATCACCCTGATACTAAAACCAGATAAGGACATACACAAAAATCTGTGGGCCAATATGCCTGATAAACATAGCTATAAAAATCTTCAACAAAATAAGACCAATCAAAATTCAACAGCACATTAAAAAGATCATTCACTATGACCAAGTGGAATTTATTCCAGGAATGCAAGAGTGGTTCAACATATACAAATCAATAAATGTGATACATCACATTAACAGAATCAAGGTGAAAAAACATACAATTATTTCAATCAACACAGAAAAAACTTTGATAAAATTCAAGATCCTTTCATGATGAAAATTATCAACAAATTGTATATAGAAGGAACATACCTCAAAACAATAAAGGGCATATACGACAAACCCACAGCTAACGTATTGAACAGGGAAAAACTGAAAGCTTTTCCTGTAAAATCTGAAACAAGACAAGGATTCTCACTTCCACCACTTCTATTCAGTGCAGTCCTGGAAGTTCTAGGCAGAAGTAAGTACGAGAAATAAAGGGCATCCAAGTTGGAAAGGAGAAAGTCAAATTGTCCCTGTTCGCAGATGACATGATTGTATATATAGAAAGTCCTAAAGACTCTTCAAAAAAAAAAAAAAAACGGTTAGAACTAATAAACACATTCAGTAAAGTTGTAGGATACAAAATCAGCATACATAAATCAGTAGTGTTTCTATACACCAATATTATCTGAATATTCAAGAAAGCAATTCCATTTACAAAAGCTACCAAATAAATAAAAAACCTAACCAAGGAGGTGAAAAATCCTTACAAAGAAAACTATGAAACATTGATGAAATAAATTGGAAGAGGACACAAACAAATGAAAAGATATTTCCTGTTCATGGGTTGAAATAATTAACATTGTAAAAATGTCCATACTACCCAAAGTGATCTACAAATTCAATATAATCCTTATGAAAATACCAGTGACATTCTTCACAGAAATAGAAAAAACCATCCTAAAATGTATATGGAATAAGAGAAGACTCCAAATAGCCAAACCAATCTTGAGTAAAAAGAACAAAGCTAGAGGCATCACACTACCTGACTTCAAAGTATACTACAAAGCTGTATAACCAAAAGAGCATGGCACTTGCATAAAAACAAACACACAGACAGATGAAACAGAATAAAAAACCCAGAAATCACACACTTATAGCCAACTGATTTTCAACAAAGTTACCAAGAATGCGTATTGTGGAAAGAACAGTCTCTTCAATAAATGGTGTTGGAAAAATGATAACCACATGCAGAAAAATGAAACTAGACCCCTATTTCTCATCAATGACAAAAATCAACTCAAAGTGGATGAAACACTTAAATGTAATACCTGAAACTATAAAACTACTAGAAGAAAACATTGGGGAAATGCTTTATAACATTGGTCTGGACAAAGATTTTTGGGATAAGACCTCAGAGGCTCAGGCAGCAAAAGCAAAGATAGACAAATGGGATTACATCAGACTAAAAAGCTTCTGCACAACAAAGGAAATAACCAACAAAGAGACAACCTGCAGAACGGGAGAAAATGTTTTCAAAATATGTCTCTGACAATCAAGAGCTTAATATCCGGAATATGTAAGGAACTCAATTTAGTAACAACAACAAAAAAAAGGACATGATTTTAAAACAGGCAAAGGACTTGAGTAGACATTTCTCAGAAAACATACAAATGGCCAACAGGTACATGAAAAATATTCCACATCACTAATTATCAGGGAAATGCAAATCAAAACCACAATGAGATATCAATTTGCCCCAATTAGAATGGATATTATCAAAAAGACTAACAATTGCTAGAATGGTTGTGGAGAAAAGGGGATGCTTCTACACCATCGGTGGAAATGTAAATTGGTATAGCCATTATGGAAAAGGTATAGAGATTCCTCAAAAAACTAAGAACTACCAGTTCTTAAGATCCAGCATTTCTACTATGATGTATCAAAAGGAAATGAAATCAGCATGTCAAAAAGATATCTGCATTTGCATGTTTATTGCAGCATTGTTCACATTAGCCAAAATCTGGAATCAGCCTATCAACAATTGAATGCATAATGAAAATGTGGTATATATACACAATAGAATACTACTCAGTCATAAAAAAGAATAAAATCGTGTAATTTGTGGCAACATGGATGAACCTGGAGGACATTATGTTAAGTGAAATAAGTCAGGCATAAAAAGACAAACACTGCATGATCTCATTCATTTGTGTTATCTAAAAAAGCTGATCTCAGAAGTAGAGTAGAAAAGTGGTTACCAGAGACAGGGGAGGGAAAAGGAGAGGGGATGGTGGGGAGAGATTGGTCAATGGTTACAAAATTGCCCATTGATCGTTTTAACAGATCATTGTTACTTTTTTTTGGTAGCACCATTATCAAGATATAATTCACATACTGTATGCCATTCGCCCACTTAACGTGTGCAATTCAGTGGTTTTTAGTTAGATAGGAGGAATATGTTCTGTGTTCTATAGCACAGTAGGGTGACTATGGTAAACAATATTACAGTGTATATTTCAAAATAACTAGAAGAGAGGATTCTGAATATTCCCACCACAAAGAAATGATCAATGAGAGGATGGATATGCTGAATACCATGGTTTGATCATTATACAATTTATACATGTATTGAAACATCACATGGGGCCCCATAAATATGTACAATTATGTGTCAATTAAAAATAGTTTTTTTAAAAGTCAATCATACAAATCCCGAAGTTAGGCTGAGTCAACAGAACTAGCAGTGAACTATACAGTGAATAGCACTAACAGAGATTTTCTCAAAGCTACTTACGAGATCATTTTGGAAATCCTTGGAGAGAGGAAACTCAAATAATAGGAGAAATTTCGATGATGCTCTCCATTGTAGACATATTTGACTAGATTGTCAGTCAAAAGAGGCAGGTTAATTTAGAAAAGTGTCCTTATCAAACAAGATCATCCTGTGATACACATTGCTATACTCAAAAGACAAGCATGAACCTCTGAGAAACTGTATTAGCATGGTAACTTACAGATTGATAAAAGCCCAAATGTTAATGATTTGACCTCTTGATAATTGTTCCATTTTTTTGGTAGCATCCTTATCAAGATATAATTCATATATGATATAATTCGCCCACTCAAAGTGTGTAATTCAATGGTTTTTAGTATATTTGCAGAGTTGGGCCACCATCAGCACAGTCTGTTTTAGAATTGAAATTCCTGTGTCTTTCTGTATTTGCCTGTTTTGGACATTTCACATAAGTGGAGTCATGTAATATCTTTTGTGATCTTTTGTGACTTCTTTCACTTTGTACATTTTCAGGTTTCATTTGTGTCATAGCATATATCAATACTTCATTCCATTCTATGGCCAAATATTAGGTTGGTGCAAAAGTAATTGTGGGTTTTTCCATAATATTTCATTGTTTGGATTTTTAAACTATTTTATTTATTTATTTATTTATTTATTTATTTATTTATTTATGAGACAGGGTCTCTGTTGCCCAGGCTGGAGTGCAGTGACCTGATGACAGCTCACTGCAGCCTCGACTTCCCAAGGCTCAGGTGATCCTCCTACCTCAGCCTCCTAAGTACCTGGGACTACAGGTGCACGCCACCACACCATGCTAATTTTAAGGAATGGCCAAACCGTTTGCCAATGCGGTTGCACAATTTTACATTCCCATTAGCAGTGTATGAGGGCTCCAGTTTCTCCATGTCCTCACCAACACTTGTTATTGTCTTTGTTTTTTAATTATAGTCATTCTCATGGGTGTGAAGTGGTACCTCACTATGGCTTTGATTTGCATTTCCCTAATGACTAATGATATTAAGCATCTTTTCATATGCTTATTGGTCATTTGCATTTCTTCTTTGGAGAAATATTTATTTAGTTCTTTTACCCATCTTTCACTTGTATAGATGTTTGATCCCTGTATGCCTATCAAATTGTAGAAATATGACTGAATACATATTTATTGGCTGAACAGATGACAGAATAAATCAGTATATTAAAAGTTGATGCTGACCGGATGCGGTGGCTCACGCCTGTAATCCCAGCACTTTGGTAGGCCAAGGGGGGCGGATCATGAGGTCAGGAGTTTGAGACCAGCCTGGACAATATGGTGAAACCCCGTCTCTACTAAAAATACAAAAGAATTAGCCAGGCGTGGAGGCACATGCCTGTAATCCCAGCTACTCGGGAGGCTAAGGCAGAAGAATAGCTTGAACTCGGGAAGCGGAGGTTGCAGTGAGCCGGGATCGTGCCATTGCACTCCAGCCTCAGTGACAGTGCGAGACTGTCTCAAAACAAAAAAAGGGACTGGCTGGGACAGAAGAGGGTTGCTAACTGAGTTGCTTATTCTCCTCTTGGAAAACAGTTAAATAGTAAGAGATACTGACAAGGTAAAAACAAATCCAAACTGAATAAAGTGAATAAATTCACCATTCAACTAACAGGGTTTTCAAAAGTGGCTTATTTGTCAGAATTTTTTCAAGTTTAGGCACTTAATCAACAACTCGGAAGGTTTTTGTTGCCGGTGTAAGATCACTCTGCAGGGAAAACAAAATTTGAGAGTTAGATGAAGATAGTAGGTCATAAGTCTGATCAGTTATTTGGGATTTTAAATTCATATTCAGGCAACAAAAGCTTTAGTAATGTAAGAAAAATTATAATATTTAAATAGTCTTCACACATTAAAACCAGTTGTCTCATTAAATATGTTTCCAGTCAAATAACACAGCCAGTGGTTCAGAGGCACTTTCCTTACCATAGACACAAGAGACCTAATCTCTGAGCAAGACATAATTATAAAACATCCTCCAAGAACCACATAAAACATTGCCACTTTATGGCATTCTGGATATTGCTTCTCAGATTAAAAAATGTTGCTAATATTGTGACATTTTGATAAAAAGGAGCCCTGTCTGAATGTGATAGAATGTCTTTGCTTTAGAATTGACCCAGTTGTTCAAAATTGACAAATTCAGTGAATTAACATCTCACCTGGAAGTCAATGAGATGGGAAATAAATATTTTTTTCTCATGGCTATTTAAAGTAATTTCAATTAAAATAATTGGGGTCTAATTTTCTGTCATGGTGATATCTATACAATTTAAATATTTTATACACTGAAGGAAGGAAGAATCCAGAATTTTCATATGTAAGGTAAAATAGAAGACTGAGAAGAGACTTTTTGCTGCACCCATGCCTCTAGGTCTCATAAGAAGTTTCACCCTAAGCAGCTTAGGCCACTTTGAGAAGTTCCAGTATTTGTGGTTTTGACTTCTCTGTCTCTTGCATGAATTAGAAATTAGAATTTACTAGATCGTCACAGCAGGTTCCTAGCAGGAAAGAGACCATGAAGCCGATATGAAAACATCTCATGTACCCCATAAACACATGCAATTACTATGTACCCTTAAATTTAAAAAATAACATGAATTAAGCTGGGAGCTTTGAATAGAATTAGCCTAGTGACTATTTACAGAAATAATTTTCAGAGGAAAATGCTGAGGCAACCAAGGATTTGCAGTTACAGGAAGCCAATGCAGAAAGTATTGGAAAGTAATTTTTTAAATGTATGTGTTTTGGGCTGGGCAAGGTGGCCACACCTGTAATCCTAGCACTTTGGAAGGCCAAGGCAGATGGATCACCTGAGGTCAGTTGTTCGAGACCAGCCTGACCAGCATGGAAAACCCCACCTCTACTAAAAATATACAAAAATTAGCTGGACGTGGTGGTGTGCACCTGTAATCTTAGCTACTCAGGAGGCTGAGGCACAAGAATCACTTGAACCCAGGAGGCAGAGGTTGCAGTGAGCCAAAATCGTACCATTGCATTTCAGCCTGGGTGAAGGAGAGAGACACTGTCCCAAAGAAAAAAAGAATATATGTGTTTTTAACATTTCATCTTTATATAAGTAAAATATTTTAATACATTATTTAACATACATAAGTATATTAAATACATATACACTTAAGATGCATTATACGTATATATACAGATACACATAAACACATACACATTTTATCTTATCCTTAAAGAATAGCAGTATTTAATGTACATTTAATCACAGAAAGTACAGCTGGCCCTGAAATAACATCCTTTTAATGTTAATGAGGGAAAAAAACCAAATCACTTCCTGCTTGCTGGGACCACTGTCTGTGTGGAGTTTGCACATGCTCCCCATGTCTGCCTAGGTTTTCTCTTGTCCTCCTGTTTCCTCCCATATCCCACAGCTGAGCACGTTAGGTGAGCTGGAATGTCTGTATGGTCCCAGTGTGAGTGAGTGACGGGGGTGGTGTGTGAGTGGCCCTGCCATGGGATGACATCCTGTCCAGGGTTGGTTCCCACCCAGCGCCCTGAGCTGCCAGGGTAGTCTCCAGCCACCCATGAGCCTGCACTGGAATCAGTGGGTTGGAAAAGGAATGAATGAGTGAATACAAACTGTTGTCAAATAAAAATTTGTAAATTAGACGATAATCATACAAATGCACGACACTAAACATTGCAGTACAAAAGCCCTTCTCAAGCCTGCCAGATCTGTCATTGCTTTTGAACTGTGTGGTGGTAGGAGGTGCTGCTTAAGATTTTCTGCTTCGTACACATTTATTTCTCAATTTAACCTACCCCCATTATGCCCACCATTTCTCATTAACACACCAAAAACTGAGTAAATAATTATCTTACTTGTTTTTATTAACCTTTTTAAATATACATGTAGCTCACATTTATTTCAGTGTTTAATATTAGAAGTGTTTGGGGCCTTTAGTTAGAAGTTTGATGATGTTTTTGTGACCAGGAACATGCCATAAAAACTTCACTCTTGTTTGTATCAATTAGCCAGTGGTAAAACTGGTTTCTACATATGTTGTTTTGCTTCAAGTCACAGTTTGCAAGTTTATCAGTGACATCAAGGACTTACTGTATAATAATAAAAGCTACTACTTGTTGTTATAGGTCTTTTATATGATTGTATTTAATCGTTACAGTGACACTATGAGGTGAGTACTATTATTGTCAATATTTCTCATATGAGGAAACTAAATCATATAGAGATTTGGTGGGTGATTGCTGATCCTGCTGTACTTTAGGAAATTTGGGAGCAGCTGAAAAATTCTAAATCACCTAAGCTTCTGGCCAAGGTCCATTATAAGAATACAGGAATGGAATGACACCTTAGTATCAGTTATGGGTCATAGGAGTCTCCTGAAAGTCTGTGTTTTGCTCCCTTTAGGTATATCACGATTGGAGATAAAGAATGCGAATTTCACAAGAACTTTCGCCTTATCCTTCACACAAAATTGGCAAATCCTCACTATAAGCCGGAATTACAAGCTCAGACAACTCTCCTCAATTTCACAGTCACAGAAGATGGTCTAGAAGCCCAGCTGCTGGCAGAGGTTGTCAGTATTGAGAGGCCAGATTTGGAGAAACTTAAGGTAAAAATGTTTACGTCACCACCAACACTTATTCGGCACTTGCTTTGCACAAATCATAGTGCTAGACACAGAAGTATAAAATAGGATTCTTGCCCACTAGCATCTTGCAATCTAATTGGGAAAAATAAGTATACATGTTAAAAGTTAAACAATTCAAAGTTGCTCTTCATAAATGCTAGATTGTTACGGTTATGCCACAAGTAGGAGATAGGGTGGCTCTGGATCTTGTCTGACAGCAAACAAAGAGGCATACGAGTCATGTAAAATAGAGGTATACCCAGGTAGGTTGGAATGTAATCGACTAATTTAGCCTGGGCTAAAGAATGAAAAAGAGGTGTAATGAAGAAAACTTGGAAAAATTATAGGACCTGGTAGCTAGTTATGACTAGTATTCAAAGGGACATTTGTGGCCCTAAGTATATTAAGAAACAGTGCTGAAAATAATGAAATTTGGTGTTGTATACAGAAAACAAAACAACATAAACTTAAAATGTAGAAGAAAGGCAATAATAAAGATAAAATCAGAAAATAGAGAAACAGAAAAGATTAACAAAATAAAGAAGCTAGTTCTTTGGCAAGAAGGGGTGAGGAAGTGATATAGTAGATATACCTCCATAAGGACTAGTGAAGAATAAAAGATAAAAGGCAAGTAAAAGAAGACAAAAGCACATAACTACACGCAGAGGTTATAAACTATAAAGGAATGCTGTGCTCAGCTTTCTTTTTTCTTTCTTTTTTTTTTTTTTTTGAGAGGGAGTCTCACTCTGTCGCCAAGCCTGGAGTGCAGTGGCATGGTCTTGGCTCGCTGCAACCTCCACCTCCCGGGTTCAAGCAATTCTTCTGCCTTGGCGTCCCGAGTAGCTGGGACTACAGGCATGCACCACCACACCCAGCTAATCTTTGTATTTTGGGTAGTGATGGGGTTTCACCATATTTGCCAGGCTGGTCTCAAACTCCTGACCTCGTGATCCTCCTGCCTCAGCCTCCCAAAGTGCTGGGATTACAGGCTTGAGCCACCGTGCCTGGTCATGCTGTGCCCAGCTTTCTAACAATAAATTTGAATATTGAAATGGTGATGTGAAAATTAAAAAGAATTTACATGCTAACCTGGGCAAATTTGGCAATAGTGTGTCTCAAAAATTTAAATGAGATATATTAAGAATTAAAACAAGGATTTATATTTCAGATGTTAGAGATTCATAGCCTACATTTTGGAACTTGAAAGGATTTCTTCCCACAGATGAACAACATTATTCATATTTTGAAAAACTAAGCTAGAATACTTTTTCTTAGTACAAATCAGGAGTCTGCAAACTGTGGCTCCCATGCCTAATTTGGCCTGTCACCTCTTTTTGTTAATAAAGTTTATTGAAACACAGCCATCGCCAAACACAGTGGCTCACACCTGTAATACAACACTTTGGAAAGCTGAGGCTGGATCACTTGAGGCCAAGAGTTTGAGACCAGCCTGGCCAACATGGCAAAACCCCATCTCTACTAAAAATACAAAAAATTACCCATGTGTGGTGGTGCACAACTGTAGCCCCAGCTACTGGGGAGGCTGAGTCACAAGAACCACTTGAACCCACGGGCAGAGGTTGCAGTGTGCGGGGATAGTGCCACTACACTCCAGCCTGGAGGACAGAGCAAGACTCTGTGCCAAACAAAAACAAAAGCAAACAAAAAATTGACTTGTTCATATATTTACATATTTTCTGTGACTGCTTTTGCACTATGATGGCAGAGTTGGGTAGTTGCAACAGATACCTTATGGCCTACAAAGCCAAAAGTATTTACTATCTGGCCCTTTCCAGAAAAAGATTGCCACCCTGGTATAAATCAGTGATTCTCAAACTGGGGGTCCTGGAGCAGCAGCATCACTATCAGCTGGTGTTGATCCAAATACGCTTTAAATGCAAATTATCTGGCCACAGCCCAGATCCCACTAAATGAGAAACTCTGGTTGGGGGTCCAGCAATCATGTTTTACTAAGCCGTGCAAGAAATTCTGGTCCATGCTTACACTCTTTGTGAGGCTGCTTTACTTGGATTTGCCACTGCAGCAGTTGCCACGTAGGCAAAGACAGCTGTGAGATCAAGGCTGGGTATGAGTGGACATGGTTCCCTGAGTCCTCCTTACAAATGTGCTACATTCAGTGGAACTGCAACATGCCAGGAGTGGGTCATCCACCAAGTCAGAATTCAAAGGAGCAGTGGCTTGCTGCCTTGTGCACTAATTGCCAGGCTGGATCAGGGACCATGTCTGTAATCAAGGCACCACCAGACCATATAAGAAAATAGTATTTTTTTTTTCTGTTAGCATAAAAAAGTTGCAGGAGTTCTTGTGTTCTGAATGTCAGATTCTTATTGGATCTATGACTTACAAAAATTTTCTCCCATTCTGTGGGTTGTCTTTTCACTTTCTTGTTAGTGTCTTTTGAAGCACAAAAGTTTTTAATTTTGGTAATGTTCAATTTATCTATTTTTTCTTGCTTGTGTTTTTGGTATCATATCTAAGAAATCATTAACTGACAGTTCATGAAGATGTATGTTTTCTCTTAGGAGCTGTGTAATTTTAGTGCTTACATTTAGCTCTGTTGTACATTTTGAGTTAATTTTTGTACATGGTGTGAGGTAGGGGTACACCTTCATTCTTTTGCATGTGGATATCTAGTTGTCCCAGCACCATTTGTTGAAAAGACCATATTTTCTCCCTTAAATTGCCTTTGATCCTTGTTAAACATCCGTTGGCCATATTTCTGTGGATCTGTTCATATTTCTGGGTTCTCTATTTCATTCCATTGATCTGTTTGTCTATCCTTTCATCAATATCACACCACCTTGATTACTGTAGCTTGATAGTCTGGAAGCCAAGTAGTGTCAATTCTCTGACTTTGTTTTTCTGTATATTTTTGATGATTCTGGATCTTATGCTTTTTAATATAAACTTTAGAATCAAATTTTCAATATCTACAAAATAATGTACAGGTATTTTGAATAATATTGTGCTGAATTTCAGAAAGGAATAATGAATGGCTTAACAATATTGAGACTTCCTATTCATAAACATGCAATATCTCTCCATTGTTTAGATCTTTGATTTCTTTCATCAGAGTTTTTTACTCCTCCAGACAGATCTTCAACATACTTTGTGAAATCTGTACCTAAGTGTTTCAGTTTTTTGGTACTAATGTGAATGGCATTGTGTTTTAAATTTCAGATTCCAATTGTTCAAAGCTGGTGTATAGAAGAGCAATGGCTTTTGTATTTTAATCTGCATCCTGCAAATGTGCTCTACCTGCTTATTGGTTGCAAGAGGCCTTATGTTCATACTTTGGGATTTTCCACATAGATTATCATGTCATGCGTGAACAAAGACAATTTTTTGTTTCTTCCTTCCCATTCTGTATACGTTTTATTTCCTTTTCTTGTCTTACTGTATTAGTTAGCACTTCTAGTACAACGTTGAATAGGAGTGGAACCTTGCCTCATTCCTGATCTTAGGGCAAAAACTTCTAGCTTCTCACCATTAAGTACAATGTTAGCTATGATTCTCTTCTTTTAGATGTTCTTTATCAAGAAAGTTCCCCTCTATTTCTAATTTGCTGAGAGTTTTTATCATTAAATTACTGTTAAATTTTATCAAATGTTTTTTCTATATTGATTGATATGACTACATTTTTTCTTCTTTAGCTTGTTATAGATCATTACTTCACTTTTGAACCAGACTTGCATACCTGGAATAAATCCCACTTGGTCGTGGTGTTTCGTTATTTTTGTACATTGTTGGATTTGATTTGCTAATTTTTTGAGGATGTTCACATCTATGCTCATCAGAGATACTGATCTGTAGTTTTTTTGTTTTTTCCTGTAGTGGGTTTATCTGGTTTTGGTCTTAGAGTAATGCTTGCCTTATAGAATGAGATAGGAAGTGTTCTTTCTGCTTCTGTTTTCTAGAAAAATATTGTAGAGAATTGATACTATTTCCCCCTTAACTCTTTTCTTCCAGTGGAATCATCTGGACCTGGTGCTTTCTGTTTTGAAAGATTATAAATTCATTTAATGCATATAGGCCTTTTCAGATTATGTATGTGTTTTTGGTAGATTCTGTCCCCCAAAGTATCAGTTCACTTCATCTATCAAATTTGTAAGCATGTAATGGTTTATAAGATTCTTTTATTATCCTTTAATGTTCATGGAATTGGTATTTATGCCCCTCTTTCATTTCTCATACCAATAATTGGTGCCTCCTCTTGTCTCTTGGCTAGCCTGGCTAGAGAATTATACATTCTGTTGATCCTTTCAAATAATCAGCTTTGGATTTTATTGATTTTCTGGTTAAAATATCACTGACTTCTGCTCTGATTTTTATTATGTATTCATAAGCTTGCTTTAGATTTACATTGCTCCTTTATCTAATTTTCTAAGGTAAAAGCTTAGATAAATACCTTTAGGTTTTCTTCTGTACTTTTCTAATATATACATTCAATGCTATAAATTTCCCTTTAACCACTGCTTTTTCTGCATCTCACAAATTTTGATATGTTGTATTTTTGTTTGCATTTCTTTCAAAATATTTTTAAGTTTCTCTTGAGACTTCTTCTTTGACCCATGTGTTATTTTAAAGTGTGTCGTTTAATCTCCAAATATTTTTGAATTTTAAGCTTTCCGTTACTGATTTCTTATTTAATTTTGTTGTCGTCTGGAACATACTTTGTATGATTTCTATTCTTTTAAGCCTTTTTGGTGTGTTATTTGGTTCATCTTCGTGAATGTTCCATGTGAGCTTGAGAAAAATGTATATTCTTCTGTAGGTGGATGAAGTAGTCAGTGACATTCAATCCAGATGATTGATGATGTTGCACAATTCAGCTACATCCTTGCTGATTTTTTGCCTGCTGGATCTGTCAGTTATGATATAAGGGTTTTGAATTGTCCAGCTATAATTGTGGCCTTGTTTATTTCTCCTTGCAACTCTTAGTTTTTACCTTGTGTATTTTGACACTCTGTTATTAGGTGCATACACATTAAAGATTGTTATGCTTTCATGGAGAGTAGACCCCTTTATTATGTAATGCACTTCTTTGTTCTCAATAATTTTTCTTATTCTGATAACTACTTTGTCTTAAATTAGTATAACCACCCCAACTCTCTTTTGATTAGTGTTAGCATGATATATCTTTCTCCATCTCTCTCTCTCTCTCCTTTTAATTTTTATGTTTAAAGTGGATTTTATAGACAGTAGATAGTTAGGTCTTGTTTTTTATCCACTATGTCAATATAATTCACATTTAAAGAGATTGTTGCTGTAATTACATCAATATCTAGCATATTTTATTGGTTTTTATTCATTATACTTGTTTCCCACTAGTTTTTTTTTGTCTTTTTCTCTTTTTCTGCCATCTTTGGTTTTAAATGAGCACTTTCTATGATTCCAGTGTCTCTTCTGTCTTAGCTGTATATATTGCATGCTCACGCTCACGCACTCTTTCTCTATATATGTATATATTGCTGTAATATTTATATATTACAATATAAATATATGTATTTTGTATTTGTAGTATTTTTCTTTTCCTCTTCTTCTGCCTCCTTTGGTTTTAATTAAGCATTTTATATGATTCTAGTGTATCTTCTCTTAACAAAATATATTGCTATATATAAGTACAATATAAATTGTATTTCTTTTTAAAAAAATTGTTAGTGGTTACCTTAGCATTTGCAGTATACATTTACAACTAATCTAACTCAATTTTCTTTTTTTTCTTTCTTCTTTTTCTCTGAGATGAAGTTTTGCTCTTGTTGCCCCGGCTGGAGTGCAATGGCACAATCTCAGCTCACTGCAACCTCTGCCTCCCCGGTTCAAACAATTCTCCTGCGTCAGCCTCCCGAGTAGCTGGGATTACAGGCATGTACCACCATGCCCAGCTAATTTTGTATTTTCAGTAGAGATGGTTTTTCGCCATGTTGGTCAGGCTAGTCTCAAACTCCTGACCTCAGGTGATCCACCCGTCTCAGCCTTCCAAAGTGCTGGGATTACAGGCATGAGCCACCGTGCCCAGCCTCTAACTCCATTTTCAAATAACACTACTGCCTCATTGGTAATGCAGGTAAAAAATACCGCATTACCAATGCAGGTAAAATGAGACTATTCTCATTTCCTTCCTCTCATCCTTTATAACATTGCTGTCATTCATTTCACTTCTCCATAAGTTATAATCACTGACTATATTGCTGTTATTACTGTTTTGAAAAGACAACTCAATTAGTAAACTAACTTATTTTATCTTCATTTACTCCTTCTCTAGTACTCTTTCATTCTTTACATAGATGTGAATTTCTGACCTATGTCATTTTTCTTCTCTATGAAGAATTTTTGTTTTTAACATTTCTGGTAAGGCAGATCTACTAATAACAAAATCCCTCAGTCTTGTTTGTCTAAGAAAGCTTTTATTACTGCTTTACTTTTGAAGGATAATTTTACAAGATACAAAATTATTTGTTAATTTTTTTCCATAAAATTTTAAATATTTTACTCAACTCTCCTTTTTGCATAGTTTCTCAAGAGAAATTCCGTGTAATTCTTATCCTTGTTCCTTCATAGGTAAGGTAATTTATTTCCTGTGGACTCCTTCAAGATTTTTTCGTTGTCTTTGATACGCAGTTTGAATATTAAATGCCTAGGAGTTGATTTTTTGGCATTTATCCTGCTTAACGTGCTATGGGTGTCCTGGATCTATGGTTTGGTATCTTTCATTAATTTTGAAGAATTTTTAGCTACCATTATTTCCAATCTTTCTTCTGCTCATTTTTTTCTTTCTTCTCCTTGTAAGCATCTCACAGTTCTTGGATATTCTTTCCTTTTTAATTTTTATTCCTTTTTTCTTTTCAAGTATCTACTGACATGTCTAAGCATACTGATTTTTGTCACTGTGTCTAATTTACTCATGAGCCCATCAAAAACATTCTTCGACCAGGCACAGTGGCTCATGTCTGTAATGCCAGCACTTTGGGAAGCCGAGGTGGGCGGATCACAAGGTCAGGAGATGAAGACCCAGCCGAGATTATGCCACCGCACTCCAGCCTGAGTGACAGAGCGAGACTCCGTCTCAAAAAAAAAAAAAAAAATTCTTCGTTTTTGTTACATTGTTTTTTATTTCTAGCATTTCCTTTTTACTCATCAAATTTCTATCTCTACTTATATTGCCCATGTGGTCTTTCATGGTGTTCACTTTTCCAGGAAAGCTCTTAGCACATTAAGTAGTTACTTTTAACTCCCAGTCTGATAATTCCAAAATTTCTGCCACATCTGAGTCTCGTGCTGAGGTTTGCGTTCTCTCTTCTGGTTTGTCTTTTGTTTTCTTTTTGTTTTGTTCTGTGTTTTTGCTTTTTAGTACACCTTGTACTTGTTTGTTGAAAGCCAGACATGGTGTGTTAGATAATTGTCACAGAAGTAAATACCATTTTAGTGTGAGGTTTTATGTTTCTAGGGCTAGGAGTTAAGGCTGTGTTTCATGTTCATTGTAGCTGCTCATATTGTAGACTTCAATTTTATCTAGTGTCCTTGTTTTTGTCTCCTTTGTTGTCTTTAGGTTTCCCTAAAAACTGATTTGGCAAATCTCTCAGTTATAATCCACTGATATTATACTGGAGTCTGTCAATGTGTTGGTAAGGTATTATGGACGGGAAGCATTCTTTTATCTCATAATTAAATCTCAGGGTTTTTTAGGAGCCCTGAATCACTGGAATGTGACCTTCAGAAGAGTTACTTAGCCTTTTTTAAAGGACAGGAAGTCTGCCCTTCCCCAGAGATATGGTTTGGCTATGATACCACCCAAATCTCATCTTGACTTGTAGTTCCCATAATCCCCATATGTTGTGGCAGGGACCCAGTGGGAGGTAACTGAATCATGGGGTTGGTTTCCTCCATGCTGTTCTTGTGATAGTGAGTGAGTTCTCATGAGATCTGATGGTTTTATAAGGGGCTGTTTCCCTTTGCTGGGCACTTCTCTCTCCTGCTGCCAAGGAAAGAAGGACATGTTTGCTTCCCTTCCACCATGATTATGTTTCCTGATGCCTCCCTAACTATGTGGAACTATGACTCAATTAAACCTCTTTTCTTTATAAATTACCCAGTCTCAGGAAATCCTTTTTCGCAATTTGAGAAGAGACTAATACATCCAGGTCATATTAGACACTGACCAAGTAGTTTCCTTTGTGGGCAGG
Source organism: Mandrillus leucophaeus (assembly GCF_000951045.1). NCBI lineage: Eukaryota > Metazoa > Chordata > Mammalia > Primates > Cercopithecidae > Mandrillus > Mandrillus leucophaeus. Next base: position 4,785,963 of record NW_012101366.1, read on the forward strand.
ATTTTGTGAAGGAGAACAGAAAGCTCTGGACATATTTAAAATAATTACTTTGCCTCTGAGCTTATGCCACAATGGTTACTTTTCCTATCCTGAGCCCAGAGCGGGTGTAGATTTTATCTGACCTTCACTGTAAGAACCTGATGGCGTTTCCTGGAGGTAAAACTCAAAGAAGTGTAGAGACTCCAAAGACTGGGCCCCGCTGAAGTTTTAACTCAAGTTCTACCTTCAGCAATTAGCCAATTACCATGTCAGTGTTCCTGAGAAGTTGTGATTCTGTTTGCCTATTTTTAGGATGGCAATTTGCCCTGTGACCTCAGTTTTCTGATGCATGTAAGAAGAATTGTTGATGAGTGTTTTTCCTATTTTGAGAACGGAAACAAGACTTCTAAGCCTTTATACATCTGAGCAGAAACCAGAAGTTTCTGATGTTTTCTTAAACAGATTCTTCCTATGGTTCATGATGTTAAATTATTGTAAGTGTTTATACTCTGCGCCCTGGAGTGCAACTAGATCTTAACATACTTTCTGAAGTTTTTTAAAGAAATTCTAAAAATTATGATTGGTATGGTTTCAATGTTAAGGGTGTTTTATTATATACTGATTTCTTGAAATTTGTGATTAAGGAAACTCTGCTTTAAAAATAAGTACTTGTCCAGGCGCGGTGGCTGATGCCTGTAATCCCAGCACTTTGGGAGGCCGAGGTGGGTGGATCATTTGAGGTTAGGAGCTCGAGACCAGCTTGACCAACATGGTGAAACCCCGTCTATACTAAAATACAAAAAAATAGCTGGATGTGGTGGCAGGCGCCTGTAATCTCAGCTACTCAGGAGGCTGAGGCAGGAGAATCGCTTGAACCTGGGAGGCAGAGGTTGCAGTGAGCCAAGATTATGCCACTGCACTGCAGCCTGGGTGACAGAGCGAGACTTCCTCTCAAAAAAATAAATAAATAAATAAAAAATAAATGTACTTAACCACCATTTCTCACACTTTTCTTGGTTTGTATTAGTTGGTATTGACAAAGCACCAAAATGATTTTAAGATTGAGCTCAAGTATCTGGAAGACGACCTCCTTTTGCGCCTTTCTGCAGCAGAGGGAAGCTTTCTGGATGACACGAAACTAGTAGAGAGCTTGGAGGCAACAAAGGCCACTGCGGCAGAGATAGAGCACAAGGTAGGAAGGGCAGAGGATACCTGGCAGATTCTAATGGTCTGTTTGAATGAGACACATGGGGCGGGCAGTGTAATCAGACTTAGTGATTCCTCTAAGAGGACCAGTGTGTGGAATTCAGGTCATTTAATAAGCTGCAACTGGACTGTGTGGGATTCTAAATGGAAATGGAGATGGTTGAATGTGTGCTTCTCCTAATTCCATAGAGATCTCATTCAAATCAGACACTGTCCAGCTACTATTTTTCCTGGGTGATCAAATGTAAAGAACGTTGAGGCCTGCTGGCTTCTATGGCTGAAAATCTGAAAAGCCTTAGCATCCGGCTCTACCAAACTTATATCCTACAGCTTCTCTGCAGATTCTCCAAGCTGTTGGACATTTTAAAGAAATTCTTAGAGTGGAAGTTTTGTCTACTGGCCTGCCGTGGCAGGATACTGAGCAAATGATAGTCTCCTGCTGTACTCAAATGCACTATTCACCCCTGGAAAAATGACATTTCCTAAAAGCCAGTAGAAATTTTTATGAAATAGGCTTCCTGCTAACGTCCAGCATGGGTCCCAATATGCCTTATGTGTGATGTGCACTTTGGGCTTTCACAAATGACCGTTAACCCTTAAAATTCCATCATTTCAGTGTGAATTAGACCCTTATTTGCTTTCTGGAATACCCTTATTACTAAGTAATCTATTAATTGCCCAGCAGAAGCTGTGTCACTACACATCCTATATATTTGTCTTAAATTAAGTGAGGAAATGGAATCCCAAATTTCTCTATCTTTTCAAGTAAGTGAATATTAGGCAGCTCCTAAGATGGTAAAGTTAGAACAATTAAGTAAATTAACTTAGCTTTGAAGTTAACTTCTAATTGTCTCTTAAAATGTGTCTTCCTGTCTTCTTCATATATCACCATGTAGTGACTTCCTTCTCTGCCCTACATTTTATTTCCTTTTATACACAAATATTATGAGTCAAGTCTGTAGAGAAGGTTGGGGAAAATACTGTATCCTGTGGGACCAGCGGTAGTCCTGGATAAAATAAATAGATATTTGAGCCTTGGGTAAAACTGAATATATTGGTTGATGGTGGTGGTTGTTTTTCTTTTTTAATTATCTCTCTGAATGTGCCCAGAGGCTAATACATAAAGATACACTAAAATATATGGACATATGGATGATTCAGTGCAAAGTTAGAATTAGGCATGAGAGTCTTTATATTAAGGCTTTTTAGTAAGCATAGTTACCGGATATATTATTCACCTTGACTGCTTTTGTATGCCTTGTTGCCTAATAAAGTTATTGGCATTGAATTGACCCAGCAGACTTTTAAGAGCCATCCCTGGGAGGTGATATAGCTGGTTTATTAAGCCTTGAAAGAGAGAGAGGAAGGAGAAAGGTGACATTACTCAGAAACAAATTGTGTAGAACCGAAAACAACTAGGTTTGTTTAATCTGTAACCCAGAAAACCACTAGAGTTATGTCCATTCTCACTGAAACTCAGTTTATTAAAAAATTATTTTAAAATATGAATGTAAACATTTTAGAAAAGCTCATGCACATGGATGCCATGCATGTTATCTATTTTAATACTCATAATTTTTCATTTCAGGTACGTCTTCCGTTCCTTGGAAATGTGTAGAGAATATGAAGAGTAAATAAGTTACTTATTTTGTTTGATCCCACCATAGGTGATTGAAGCCAAAGAAAATGAAAGAAAAATCAACGAGGCCCGAGAATGTTACAGACCAGTGGCAGCAAGAGCATCTCTTCTTTATTTTGTTATTAATGACCTCCAAAAAATCAACCCCATCTACCAGTTCTCTTTGAAGGTAATGCTGAATAAGCTAAGAAATATGGAAAACTTTAGGAGTTCAATTTGTTTCTGGAAATTTGGAATTTATTTTATTAATAATAATAACTATTATTATTATTATTGAGACAGAGTCTCACCCTGTCGCCAGGCTGGAGTGCAGTGGCATGATCATTGCAGCCTCTGCCTCCCATGTTCAAGCAATTCTCATGCCTCAGTCACCTGAGTAGCTGGGACTACAGGAGTGCGCCACCACACTGGGCTAATTTTTGTATTTTTAGTAGAGACAGGGTTTTGCCACGTTGCCCAGGCTGGTCTTGAACTCCTGGCCTCAAGTGATCCCCCCTGCTTCGGCCTCCCAAAGTGCTGAGAGTACAGGTGTAAACCACCGCGCGTGGCCAGAATGTATTTTTAAGCAATCAGTGTATACCCAGTAAGGAGTCATGAGGATCTGGTTAACAAAATAACAAAAGCAAAATCCTCATTCTCAGGAATTTTCATTTATAATTTTCAGTAAGACTTTGAGGTAATTAGACTATGGATATGGTATCATATTATATTGGTGTATTGCTCCTGAGCAGACTCTTACTTTTTTTTTTTTTTTTTTTTTTGAGATGGAGTCTCCCTTTGTTGCCCAGGCTGGAGGGCAGTGGTGCGATCTTGGCTCACTGCAAGCTCTGCCTCCTGGGTTCATGCCATTCTCCTGCCTCAACTTCTCTAGTAGCTGGGACTGCAGGCGCCCACCACCATGCCTGGCTAATTTTTTTGTATTTTTAGTAGAGACGGAGTTTCACCATGTTAGCCAGGATGGTCTTGATCTCCTAACCTCGTGATCCGCCCACCTCGGCCTCCCAAAGTGCTGGGATTACAGGTGTGAGCCACAGCGCCTGGCCAGCCGATTCTTAAATTTAAGAGAATTTTTCTTGAGGCTCCTATTTTGTCTTTGTGAAAATGTGTCTTGGAAAGGGAATGCTTATATTTCTTTGCTAAAGAAAGAAAAATAATAAGAACAACTATTTATTAAGTCACTATTACATGCAAGGCATTTTTATAGTTTGGCTCATTCTTTATCCCTGTTACATCTCAATAAAGAATATAATATCATCCCCATTAAAAAAATAAGGATGACATTTTCAAACTTTAAATACATTGCCCAATAAATTATATCTGTTATTGTTAAGAGCCAGCATTTCAACCTGTAACTGTTTCCAAAGCCCATGCTCCATACCTTGTATCATGCTGCTGCCTGCTGGGCAGTGCTCATTCATTCTGTTCATCTGTTCATCCATTTTTAGACAAATGTTTATTATGATCAATCATCATGTCAGATGTTTGTCACTTGAGCATATAGTTTTGGAAAAAACATAAGGGTGGAGCTATATCTATATATAGATACATATAGATATATATGTACACATAGATATAGTTCCACCTTTATGAACACACATCAGTTTATAAAAGTAGAAAGTACTGTAAGAGAGAATGATAGAGGTGGAGAGGCTGCTTTACTGGGGGCTCAAGGAAGACCTCCCAGGGGAAGTAACATTTATTTCTGAAGGATAAGTAGGACTTAGCTATGTAAAGAGCATTTGGAGAAAACAGGAATGTGTGAGATGAAAGAATTCAGGGATTCCAGGTAGTGAGTGAATTTCTGTGGTTGGAGGGTAATGAGCTAGGGGAAAGGTAGCAAGAAATGAATCTAGAGAGGTGGGAAAGACTTGATCACACAGAATTTTGTAGACCACTGTGTGTGGGATCTGGGGATTATATTCTGGGTGCAACAAGAAGCCATTGGAAGATTTCAAGCAGTTAACTGATGTGATGACAAAAGACTCAGAGATACATGAACAGACCTGAGATATGATTTGAACCTGGAATCATTGACTCTTGGAGATGGACTGGTTATGGGCAATAATAAAGAGGAAAGGATCGAGCATAACTAGCAGGTTTCCTAAGAGTACAGAACTAGTATGCAAAACTTTTAACAAGCACAGTGTGGTTGGAGTTTGAGAGTAACTGTGTATGAGGAGAAGGATAAAACTAAATCATCAGTGTCAGCTCAGTATTAGCCAAATTCCAAAACTACACTAAGGCATTACAATAAAAGAAAAATACTAGGCAGTCCGCCTTGGAAACATTGTTGGTAAACTCCTCCAGAAAATGTCGACAAATTGAATCCAACCATATACAAAAAGCACAACATATTATGACCAAGTGGAATGTATGCCAAGAATCAAATTGGTTTAACATTCAAGAATCACGAAGTGTAATTAATCAGTTAGCAGAATAAAAGAAAAAAAGCTCATATGGTCGTTTTAATTGATGCAAAGAACTTGAAAAATTTCAAGAAATTAGTTAAAAACAACAACAACCAACTCTCAACTAATGAATAGATGGTGACTTCTCAACATGATAAAATGCATCTAGAAAAAATCTACACCTAAGGTTATACTTAATGTTGAAAATGAAATGCTTTTCCCTAAAATCAGGAACAAGACAAGGATATCTTTCTCTCAGCACATCTATTCAACACTGCACTGGAAGTTACAGTTGGTACAATAAGACAATAGAAGGCAAGATATTTAAAAGAAGAAGGAAAACTCTATATTTTCACAGATGACCTGATTATGTATATAGAAACTCCCAAGAAACTCACCAAAACCCTGCTAGGACTAAGAAGTGAATTTTTAGCAAGGTTGCAGGATATAAGGTCGATATACAAAGTACCTTGTATTTCTATACATGAGAAACAAGTGGAAAATAAAATCAGTATCTTAGCACTGTTTACAGTGGCTTCCAAAGCCATGAAACTTGTTAGGAATAATTTTATTAAAATATATGTAAGGTTTGTATTCTAAAAACTACAAAATATTGTTGAGAAAAATTAAAGAAGGCTTAACTAAATAGATACACCATGTTTATCAATTGGAATGCTCAATATTAAGACGTCAGTTCGCTCCAAACTGATAGACTCAATTCAGTCCCAATCAAAACATCAGAAGACATTTCCTTTTTCCTTTTGGTAGAAATTGGCAAGCTTATCCTAAAAATTTGTGTGAAAATTTAAAGGACTTAAAATAGCTAAATAATTTTGAAAAAGAAAAAAACAGTGTTGGAAGACTTACAATTTCTGTTTTTAAGACTTGTATCTGTGAACAGGCGCATTGGCTCACGCCTGTAATCGCGGCACTTTGGGAGGCTGAGGCGGGTGGATCATGAGGTCACGAGATTGAGACCATCCTGGCTAACACGGTGAAACCCCGTCTCTACTAAAAATACAAAAAATTAGCTGGGCGTGGTGGCGGATGCCTGTGGTCCCAGCTACTCGGGAGGCTGAGGCAAGAGAATGGCGTGAACCTGTCAGGCAGAGCTTGCAGTGAGATGAGATTGTGCCACTGCACTCCAGCCTGGGCAACAGAGTGAGACTCCGTCTCAAAAAATGAAAAGACATATCTACACAAATCAAGATGTTGTAGTACTGGCCTGAAGAAAAATGCATAGATCTGTGGAACAGATTAGAGAATCCGGAATTACACCCACAAATGCATGGTCAGTTGATTTTCAGTAGGGGTGCCAAGACAATTCAATGAGGAAAGACTAGTTTTTACAACAAATGGTGCTAGGACAATTGGATATCCACATGACATAAAATAAACCTCAAATTGTTATACCATATAAAAAATTCAAAATGAACTGATTAAGCTATACATTTTCTAGGAAAAAAAATAGGAGAAAAGCTTTGGACTTTGGGTTAGGTAAAGGTTTCTTAGGACACAATAAAAAATAAAAAATTAATAAATTGAACCTTATCAAACTTAAAAGTTTATGGTTTTCAAAAGGTATGAAGATGAAAAGGTAGGCCACAGACAAGCAAAGACAATATTCTCAATACATACATATAAAACAAAGAATTTGTATCAGGATATATAAAGAACTTGTACAACTCAGTAATAAGAGTTGAACAGACATGTAACACATATGAATTATCCACAAGCACATTAAAAATGCTCATCAGGCATCAGAAAAATTCAAAATAAAAGCAGAATGCGGGGGGCTACAAGTTTAGAAGACTGTTAATAGCAAGTGTAACACAGATATGGTACCACAACTCTCTCACATTGCTGGAGGAAACACAATAAACCACTTTGGAAAACAGTTTGGCAATTTCTTATAAAGGTAAATATACAGTTACAAAATATGATCTCACACTTTTACTCCAGGCATTTACCTAAGAGAAATAAAAATGTATGCCTACAAACAGCTTGTTAACAAATGTTCAGAGACACTTTATTCATAAAAGTCAAAGTCTGAAAACAACCCAAAGGACTGGCACATTAATAGTTATGCAGATTTTGCATGTTCCCACAGTGGGCTATCACTCAAAACATAAAGGTATGAATTGTTGGTGTACACAACAACATGGATGTGTCACCAAAACATTATGTTGAAAAGAAGCAGCCAGATACCAAGGAGTATATACCATATGAGGCTATTTCTGTGAAATTATTGAAAAGGCAAAATTATTCTACAGTGACAGAGGCAGGTCAGTAATTGACTGGGGCTGGGGATGGTGGTGGAAATTGGCTGTAAATAGGCACGTGAGAACTTTTTCTGGTGATGTAAGTAGAAAGGTTCTATATCTTGGTTGCTACAGTTATTAGAATATATCTATTTGTCAAGACTCATCAAACTGTACATATAATAGGCACATTTTATTGTGTGTAAATGAAAAACTGATTTTAAAAAAGTGTAAATATCGGCTGGGCATGGTGGCTCATGCCTGTAATCCCAGCACTTTGGGAGGCCTAGGAGGGCGGATCACAAGGTCAGGAGATTGAGACCATCTTGGCTAACATGGTGAAACCCCATCTCTACTAAAAATACAAAAATTAGCCGGGCGTGGTGGTGGACGCCTGTAGTCTCAGCTACTCAGGAGGCTGAGGCAGGAGAATAGCTTAGCTTGTAGTGAGCTGAGATCGCCCTACTGCACTCCAGCTTCAGCGACAGAGCGAGACTCCATCTCAAAAACAAAAAAAATGTGAATATCAGGTTAGTACAGATTGAGCATCCTAATCCAAAAACCAGAATGCTCCAAAATACGAAATTTTTTGAATGCTGACGAGATGCCACAAGTGGAAAATTCTACACCTGACCTCAAGCACTTCTTGCACAAAATTATTTAAAATATTGTATAAAATTAACTTCAGGCTATGTGTATAAGGTGTATATGAAACATAAATGAATTTTGTTTTTTCATTTTGTTTTATTTTTTGAGATAGAGTCTCACTCTGTCATCCAGACTGGAATGTAGTGGCGCAACCTCGGCTCACTGCAACCTCCACCTCCCAGGTTGAAGCAATTCTCCTGTCCCAGCCCTTCGAGTAACTGGGACTACAGGCACCCACCACCATGCCTGGCTAAATTTTGTATTTTTAGTAGAGATGAAGTTTCACCCTGTTGGCCAGGCTGGTAACAAACTCCTGACCTCAGGTGATCCACCTGCCTCAGCCTCCCAAAGTGCTGGGATTATAGGCATGAACCACCAAGCCCAACCTATAAATGCTTTTGTGTTTAAACTTGGGTTCCATCCCCAAGATATCTCATTATGTACATGCAAATATTCAAAAATCTGAAAAAAATCCAAAATATGAAACACTTCTGGCCCCAACCATTTCAGATAAGACATATTCAAGCCATCCTTCATTAATGTCTCCTTACCAATGTTTACTGTATATATCTGTCATTGTAGGATTTTACTTTCACTCAAATATACATACTTCAAGGTGAATTAATCTGTGGTCTCTGGTCCCTATCATCCAAAAATAAATAAATATTTGTATATTGACAGCTATTTATATAGATAGATATATTTTTCAAATTTATATTTATATAGAGAGATATAGCAATCCATATGATGCCATTATCACCAAGGCATGAACGAGAGTAATAAATATCAAGAGTAATCCTTAAAGGAAGAACAGATGACCAAAGGGCATCCCGAAAGTACATGGAACCAAAAAAAAAAAAGCAAATAACCAGATTTTAAAGTAGGATAAGGACGTAAGTGGACATTTCTCCAAAGATGTTATAAAAATGGTCAACAAGCCTGGGCAACACAGAGAAACCTTGTGTCTACAAAAAAATTTAAAAATTAGCCAAGTGTGATGATGCATGCCTGTGGTCTCAGCTACCCAAGAGGCTGAGGTGGGAGTATTGTTTAGGACCAGGAGGCTGAGGTTGCAATGAGCCATGATTACTCCACTGCACTTCAGGCTGGATGACAGAATGAAAGTTTGTCTCAAAAAAAAAGACCAACAAACATATGAAAAAATACTCAACATTACCAATTTTTAGGGAAATCCTAATCAAAACCACAATGAGATATCACCTCACACCCATTAGAATGGCTACTATAAAAAAAAATAATAATAACAAGTGTTGGTGATGACGTGGAGACATTAGAATCTTTTGGTGGAAATGCAAAATGGTACAGCCACTGTGGAAAACAGTGTAGCAGTTCCTCAGAAAAATTACAAATAGAATGACCATATGATCAAGCAATTCCACTTATAGCTGTTTATTCAAAAGAATCAAATGAGGGTCTCTAGGAGATATCCAAACACCCAAATTCATAATAGCGTTCTTTACAATACTCAAAAGGTGGAAGCAACCCAAGTGTCCATCAGGGGATGAATAGATTGATCAAATGTATATCCATGTGGTTGAATATTCTTTTGCCTTAAAAATGAACAAATTTCTCATACATGCTACAACATGGATGAACCTTGAGGATATTATCCTAACTCAAATGAGCCAGTCACAGTAAGACTGTGACTCTGCTTGTATGAGTGTATTAGTCTGTTTTCACACTGCTGATAAAGACATACCCAAGAGACTGGGTGATTTATAAAGAAAAAGAGAGTCACATTTCCACGTGGCTGGGGAGGCCTCACAATCATCATGGAAGGTGAAAGACACTTCTTACATGGCAGCAGGCAAGACAGAATGAGAGCCAAGTGAAAGAGATTTCCCCTTATAAAACCATCAGATCTCATGAGACTTACTCACTACCACCAGAACAGTATGGGGGAAACCGCCCCAATGATTCAGTTATTTCCCACCAGGTCCCTCCCACAACACATGGGAATTATGGGAGCGATAATTCAAGATGAGATTTGGGTGGGGACACAGCCAAACCATATCAGTGAGGTATCTATAATAGTCAAAGTCATAGATATAGAAAGTAGAATAAAGGTGGTTGCCAGGGATGGGGGAAGGGAGAATATACAGTTGTTTAATGAGTACAGAGCTTCAGTTTTGCAAAATGAAAAAGCTATGGTATCCTAGTGACACTGCATTTAGCTTTTCTTCTTCCTCTTTGGGAGCTATTTGTGTTAATATGGACTGCCACACGTAATGTTTAAATTGGACTCATCACATTGTGTTGTATTTTTGTAATCTTACGTGAAGAGAATCTGTACTGCAAGTGAAACCTACTCCCCCAAAAATGTGTGGCCTTGAGTCTGCATTAAACAGTGTAATTTATGTTCATGAAAAAAAAAATTCCGGAGACTGGTTACACAAGAATGTGAATATACTTAACACTATTGAACTGAATGTGTGTACACTTAAAATTGTTAAGATGGTAACTTTTATGTTATGTGTATCCTACCACAATTAAATATTAAAATATTGTTTTAAGTACATGGGCAGAAGGAGAGAAAATGATGCAATTCAGTTGCTTGGAAAGAGACTGAATGGATTTCATGGAATCATATTCATAATAACAGTAATGACAGCAAACATTTGATGAGCATGTACCGTGTGCCAGAAACTATAATCCTTCTAAAAATTTTGCCTCATTCTCACTCCCTATTGATAAAACTTAAACCATCGCCCTGTGTATCTGGGGCTAGCTAGATATCCAGGCGCCAATTGTCACATTTTAATGGTCACATTAAATTTCCCAGGCATTTAACGTGCTGTTCCACAGAGTGATTGAGCAGGCTGACAAGGTGGAAGACATGCAGGGACGCATCTCTATCCTGATGGAGAGCATCACCCATGCTGTCTTCCTCTACACCAGCCAGGCGCTGTTTGAGAAGGACAAGCTCACCTTCCTGTCCCAGATGGCTTTTCAGGTAAGGAGATCAGTTACTTGAAAAAGGATCCCCAGAACCAAAGGCAGATGCCTCTCTCTCTCTCTCTCTCTCTCTCTCTCTCTCTCTCTATATATATATATAAAATATATATATAATATTATATATGTATTTTTATGTAAAATAGTGTATATTTTTATGTAATATATAAAATATTATATATTTTCTGTTGAAGCAAAATATAATAGGCACCTTTTTCAGAAGCTCTTGGTGGCATGAGAATTTGCCTCCCATGGGGAACTTGGGCATGTGGCAGCCTTCTCCTAGGTCCCAGTGCTTTGGTTTGGGGAGTGGGCACTGGGGAGTGGGTATACACATTACACTCCTACCACAGTGGTCACCCTGAAAAACATTCATGAGACATTCTTCTCACCTTCTCGGGTCCTGTAAAGAACCATCCAGGCCCTACGAGGAAGATTCTTTGAGATGAGGTTATGAGTCCAGATCTGAGTGGATCTGGGAGTTGTTCAGAGTCTCCCTACAAAACAGCGACTGGGTTCATCCATGTTGTCACAAATGACTGAATTTTCCTTTTTTAACATTGTGTGTAGTTAATAATGTGTATTTTTAAATTGCTAAAGGAGATTTTAAGTCTCATCACAAAAAAGATAAGTATGTGACGTGATGGATATATGAATTAGCTTAATTTAACCATTCTACAATATAAACATGTATCAAAGCATCACACTGTACCACTTAAATATATATAATTATTATTTGTCAATTAAAATTAGGAAAATGACAGCAGTGAATAGGTAAAGAGAGCTCCAGGTTTCTTGCCCACACCTTTAGTGAAACCTGCTTCCTTTTTTTTTTTTTTTTCCTTTTTCACATGAATTCCTATGAAAGACTTTGTTTAAATAAAAGTGTTTGTGGCCAGGCGCAGTGGCTCACGCCTGTAATCCCAGCACTTTGGGAGGCTGAGGTGGGCGGATCACGAGGTCAGGAGATTGAGACCATCCTGGCTAACATGGTGAAACCCCGTCTCTACTAAAAATACAAAAAATTAGCCAGACGTGGTGGCGGGCACCTGTAGTCCCAGCTACTTGGGAAGCTGAGGCAGGAGAATGGTGTGAACCTGGGAGGCAGAGGTTGCAGTGAGCCGAGATCACTCCACTGCACTCCAGCCTGGGTGACAGAGGGAGACTCCGTCTTTAAAAAAAAAAAAAAAAAATGGGTTCATGATAAGAAAAAAGAATCCCTTGCAGACCACATTCCTAGATAAAATAAGCAGGTTGTCCTTTTTTTTTATCAGCTAGTTTGCTTTATGTCTTTTTCTATCCAAATGTTAAGGAAATATCTACATCTTACCTATTCTGTGTGTGCCAAAGAAGGCACTTTATACATACCTGTAGCTAATGATGAACTGTATATCTATTAAACAGGAGCAAGGCATTACACAATGAATTACTTGTTTTTTTGTTTGTTTGTTTTGAGACAGAATCTCGCTCTATTGCCAGGCTGGAGTGCAGTGGCACGATCTCAGCTTACACAACCTCCGCCTCCCAGGTTCAAGCGATTCTCCTGCCTCAGCCTCCCAAGTAGCTGGGACTACAGGCACGCACCACCACACCTAGCTAATTTTTGTATTTGTAGTAGAGATGGGGTTTCACCGTGTTGGCCAGGATGGTCTCGATCTCTTGACCTCATGATCCACCCGCCTCTGCCTCCCAAAGTGCTGGGATGACAGCCGTGAAATACTTGTTTTGTATGTACTGCTCATTAATAGGAAAAGGCCAGGGATGATAGTACATGACATGAACATCTATTTAAAACTTCCCTTTGGAAGCCATAGCTGTATCATAACCTCAACTCCTGACAATCTACATAAATCAAAGTTTCATAACTACATGGACAATTACTTGTTTGTTGAAATAAACTCAAGAAAAAAAAATCTAATAAAATATTTTAATGCATGTTATCACTCATAACACCTTTTGAAAATATCTGGAATTTTAAGATAATATAAAGCTCAAAAATTTTACCTGTTTAGCTTTGTGGGGTGTTATGGTTTTTATGTGAAAATTAGGAATACTTCATTTGTACTCTCCAAAATATACTATGGATTTTTTATCAGTTCTGTGAGCAGAATATCTGAAGTTTATTCCACTTCACAATATGTTTAGTTGTACCTGTAAAAGGTTTTCTCATTCTTCTCGATATAATCTTACATATTAAACTTCATGTACCTCGTAGTTTATTGAATAACTACTGTACCAGAATTAACTAATAATACTGGTTCTACCTTCTGTTTAGTAATTTAATCCATTGTCACCAGAGGCTTTCTCATTTTGAATAAGTGTTAAGACAAGTTTGATCTAATAATAAAACACTTATGAATGCATATTTTAAATATGTTGCTAATAGAGATAGGTGTTAGAATTGGAGTAAATCAGCCTTCATAATTATTTTCTGTTAGATTTCTGATCATGGTTTTGAGACCATTGACATAATCTGAGATTCACTATTTCAACAATAGAACAGATATCAACTGGACTTCCCAGCAGGTGTGGTTCTACCTGCTCAGTCATGTCTGTTAAATGTGTGACTACTTCCGGTGTCATGATTTTGATGTAAACCAAATAATCCTTTTCAATTTTGTCTACTCTCAAGATTTTGTTGAGAAAGAAAGAGATAGACCCCCTTGAATTGGATTTCCTGCTTCGATTCACCGTTGAACACACTCATCTGAGTCCTGTTGACTTCCTAACTTCTCAGTCATGGAGTGCTATCAAGGTATGTTAGGAATACAGTTTTTTAATTTCTAGATCTTATTTAAAATACTAGCTCTCTCCAGTGTTGAAATGTAAACATTAAAGAATACAAGTGATGTATTAAGCACCATTTCAGTTTAGAAATGCCCTATATAATGTAATGTTATTAATCTTTGTATTATTAAATTGGTTAATTTCTCATTTAGATGTAAAGGAGCCTTTAACTTATGTATGGGTGGAAAAGTTAATAAACATGTACAATCTGTCAGGACCTTTGATAAAAGCCAAGTGATACAAATGAATATTTTTAAAAATTTCCTTAAATCTACTTTGTTTTCTTTTTAAATTGTTTCTCCATTTTTCTAAATAGTTCTTTAAATTACACCACAATAGGTTAGTTTATTCTCATTGTAAAATGTTTAAGCAAAACAGAATATTATAGAGAAAAAAGTGACAGTTGGCTTAAACCTCAATTATCAATGCTCATTGCATTTTTCTGTCAAAGGCCCTATTGTTAGGAGTTAATTCTCCCAGGATCTAGAGTATCTTAATGATGTTCAACATACGCTAAGCTTTGCCCTACTCTTTTTTCTAAGAAGGAAATATTTCTATGCATTGAAAATAACTGTTACCTCTTATTTTTATATATGTTCAGTTTTTTAAATTAGTATTTGTAATTAGATTGTAACTTTAGAATTCAAAATTCAAGTTCAAATGTGTATCACTCAGGGTGTCAACAGGAAACAGATGGCACATTCAAAAGGGTGATGAAGAAAGTTTAACCAAGAGTCTATTTTCATAGTATGGGCAAGAAGGATTAGGAAATCAGCCAGGGAATGGGGCAGGAAAAAGGAGGAAAAGGACAGTTACTTGAACTACTGAGAAATGAAGTTATGGGAGAGAGCCAACCGTAGGGGATCTGTGGCCTGTGGCGGAGAAACATATCCCCTGCCAAACCACATTCCTGTGAGAAAGAGCTGGGGTGGAAATGTTCCCAGAAAGGAGTCCTGATCCAGACCCCAAGAGAGGCTCTTGGATCTCGTGCAAGAAAGAATTCAGGGTAAGTCCGTAAAGTGAAAGCAAGTCTGTTAATAAAGGAACGAAGATGGCTACTCCATAGGCAGAGTAGCCCTGAAGATTGCTGGTTGCCCATTTTTATGGTTATTTCTTGATGCTAAACAAAGGGTGGATTAGTCATACCTCCCCTTTTTAGACTATATAGGGTAACTTCCTAACGTTACCATGGCATTTGTAAACTGTCATGGCACTGGTGCAGTGTAGCAGTGACAACGACTGGGGTCACCCTCATCACCATCTTGGTTTTGTTGGGTTTTAGCCAGCTTCTTTACTGCAAGCTGTTTTATCTTTATGACCTGTATCTTGTGCCAACTTCCTGTCTCATCCTGTGACTTAGAATGCCTTAACCTCCTAGGAATGCAGCCCAGCAGGTCCCAGCCTCAATTTACCCAACTCCTATTCAAGATGGAGTTGCTCCGGTTCAAATGCCTCTGACAGAAGTACCCCCACTTCTCTCTTCTCCAGTCTTCCAGGCTCCTGTCATTGCATTTTGTTGGCCAAACCCAACTAGGTCAGGGAACCAGGGAACTTAGCTCAAGTGTCCTTTGAGCTCACCCGTTCCGCAGAGCAAAAAATAAAAACAAAAGCAAAATTAGGAAATCTGGAGAGGAAAGTGAACACTATCCAGCACGGATTTTTTACATAAGATTAGACACATTCACAAGTCTTCATCTCAAACTACAAAGTATCGTTCACACCATTCCTACTTGTTTCCCTATCATATTACAGGCAATTGCCCTCTTGGAAGAATTTCGAGGCATAGACCGAGATGTGGAAGGATCTGCCAAGCAGTGGAGGAAGTGGGTAGAATCCGAGTGTCCAGAAAAAGAAAAATTACCTCAAGAATGGAAGAAGAAAAGTTTAATACAGAAGCTGATTATTCTGAGAGCAATGCGCCCTGACAGAATGACATATGCTCTCAGGTGGGGTGGTCAGCATTTTTTGAAACACAAGTAAACATAGAGGAAATGTAGTCTGAGGAGTTAGGAGGATCTGGTGGAAGTGTTTACCATCCATATTGATGGGGAGTGATTCTGCTGAGATTTTGATATTATAATCATTGCTACTGTTAAAATTTGCTAAACACTAAACCATGTGCTAGGCAGACTCAGCACATTCTTCCTGAAAAACTTAATTCTGAAATCAGTAGAGGGGAGACAGGGGACTGATGAAAATACTCCTGGAAGAGAAATGGGTGTCAGCAGAGTTCAGAGGCCAGGAACATGCATTCATGCATTATCCAAGTATAATTTCCATCATTTTCATTCAGTGATGGCATTTTGGCTCTGAAGATTTTGCATGTCAAACCAAAATGAATTTCTTTCATGAAGTCACTCATAGTCCCTCTAACTTTACAACCAATGCAATTTCAAAGCAGAAACCCTTGTCTACATCTTGGTTTAAGTGTCCTTTTTCTTTGCCCTCTTGGCTTCTAAATGGTAATGTGCTGCTTAATTCACACAAGTCTTATTCTAATTTGAATTCACCAACGAAAGAGTTCTCAACTTCCTTCCCTATTGTGTTTCTTCAGTAATATTCATGTGCCTCAGGTTTTTTCCTTTGCTTTGTCTAGTTCAGCCAATTTTCCCTTTGCAGAAGCCTCTGCTGAACTCTACTTTACAAGTTAATTCTGCTTAGTAGTACTTACTTTCTGCTAAATCTGATGCTGCTGGAAAATACTTGCTTAATTGAGCCTCCCTGTGTTAGAAACACCCCAAAAAGCATTTGTATATTCATGAGAAGCCCAGCAGGCTGGAAAATTGCACTGTGGCAAATCTAATGAACTGTTAATAAGTAATGGGGGAATCTGGCAGGGGATTTGGGGGATACAAAGCCATAGCAGACAGCTGATGACACTCGGAGGGGGGTCTCAGTAGCCCCCCAAAATGGAATTGTAGGCTTCTGATTTTCAGAGCTTCTAAGGAAGAGAGGGATTTCATTAACACACCTACCCCATACATCTAGTTGAATTCATATTGTTATTCTAACAAGACATCCCACATAATAAACATGGTTACTTCTATCCTGTGCCTGTGTGGTTTAAGCTTATCCAAATGGTGACTCTCTTCAAGGTCAAAACCACTGATCATGTTTTTTTGTATTCTTGTTTTTTATAGAAATTTTGTGGAGGAAAAACTGGGTGCAAAGTATGTAGAGAGGACCAGATTGGACTTAGTTAAAGCATTCGAAGAAAGCAGCCCGGCCACCCCCATATTCTTCATCCTGTCTCCAGGGGTAGATGCCCTTAAAGACCTGGAGATTCTTGGTGAGTGGCAGGGAGGCTCACTGGCCCGCCCTTTCTCCCTCCCTCCCTTTCACCCCCCACCCCCTTCCCTTCCTTTCAGTTCACAGTGATCTTAGTTTCTTTTTTATTGTTGTTGAAGATTGGATGTATGGAAAATATAAAGCTAATAACACCATAGTCTGAAGAAATGTTGAAATGGAACATTCCTCTGGCTGGCATAATGCAAGTTTCCTTTGTACTGTTTTCCACCTTTTGACTATATGAGGGCCAAAGGGCAATTTTCCCCATGCTCATGTAATCTTGTGCCCCCTGTGACTAAATAATGGTCATTAGAGCAAGTGTATTTGATTGCACAAGGCACTGTCGCCTTTGTGTTCTGGATTACCATTCCCCACGGCCTGCACCAAGAATACCAGGTTAATATAGCTGTGACCTGACTGCTCAATTTAAATGCAGCCTCACAAGGTGAGAGGCTTGTGCGTTTACCCAATGAACAGATCCATTGAAAAAAAATGATGTGATATCTACCACATGTTGCTCCTTTTTATGAGAGAAATGCTTTGCTACTCCTGCAAGAGTTTATAAAGCTCCATAACAATGCCTGCCATCTATCAAAATGTCAAAAGCTTCATTATCATAAAACCTAAGGAACTGGCTTCCACAGGCTTTTCTAATGCTTGCAGTGAGGCAGCTGTGGAGAGCTCAAAATGCTGCTTGTGGATACAACAGAAGTTTCATTTGGATTCTTCAGGACAGTCACCCAGAAGATGGCTGCGGTGACCACAGATGTGCATTAGACCACAGAATTCCAGGCTCCCCTTACCCTCCTTCATAGATGTTTCCTCTCACCATGGTGTATTCTCCCACAGGCAAAAGACTTGGCTTTACAATTGACTCTGGAAAATTCCACAACGTGTCTTTAGGACAAGGTCAGGAGATGGTGGCAGAAATGGCACTGGAGAAAGCTTCCAAAGGAGGACACTGGGTCATCCTCCAAGTGAGTATTAGGTTTCAGGGAAGACACTGAGCATAAACAAAGGAGGGCCAGGGCAGAGCTGTCCAGCCCATCAGAATGCCCCGTTAACAAGGCGATTTGCAGAGTCCAACCAGTTCTGTCAGTGTTCATGATGCCTGCAAAGACGGTGGGGGGCTCTGCGGACAGTGATGGCTGTTGTCTTCTGAGAGACTGTCTCGCCACTGTGCTCTAGAATTAAAACTGTTAGGAAGAGCTTCATCATTCCGTTCACTTAGAGATATCTGGAACGCTCAATACTGCCTGAGAACAAACAAGCTCGTTTAGGTTGCCAACACTGTTATCATAGTATCTGGGTTGACGTTAGAGTCAACAGAACTCTTTTTAATGTATATTATTGTTGCAGAATTTTGCTCCTTAGCTCAGTTAAAACCGGGTTCTTGTCACACAACCAGAAAGGACTAGGAACACAGACACATTGAAGGGTGGGGGGAACGGAATTTATTGAGCGA
>NW_012101366.1:4804666-4810139 GCF_000951045.1 Mandrillus leucophaeus
ATATTCTTCATCCTGTCTCCAGGGGTAGATGCCCTTAAAGACCTGGAGATTCTTGGTGAGTGGCAGGGAGGCTCACTGGCCCGCCCTTTCTCCCTCCCTCCCTTTCACCCCCCACCCCCTTCCCTTCCTTTCAGTTCACAGTGATCTTAGTTTCTTTTTTATTGTTGTTGAAGATTGGATGTATGGAAAATATAAAGCTAATAACACCATAGTCTGAAGAAATGTTGAAATGGAACATTCCTCTGGCTGGCATAATGCAAGTTTCCTTTGTACTGTTTTCCACCTTTTGACTATATGAGGGCCAAAGGGCAATTTTCCCCATGCTCATGTAATCTTGTGCCCCCTGTGACTAAATAATGGTCATTAGAGCAAGTGTATTTGATTGCACAAGGCACTGTCGCCTTTGTGTTCTGGATTACCATTCCCCACGGCCTGCACCAAGAATACCAGGTTAATATAGCTGTGACCTGACTGCTCAATTTAAATGCAGCCTCACAAGGTGAGAGGCTTGTGCGTTTACCCAATGAACAGATCCATTGAAAAAAAATGATGTGATATCTACCACATGTTGCTCCTTTTTATGAGAGAAATGCTTTGCTACTCCTGCAAGAGTTTATAAAGCTCCATAACAATGCCTGCCATCTATCAAAATGTCAAAAGCTTCATTATCATAAAACCTAAGGAACTGGCTTCCACAGGCTTTTCTAATGCTTGCAGTGAGGCAGCTGTGGAGAGCTCAAAATGCTGCTTGTGGATACAACAGAAGTTTCATTTGGATTCTTCAGGACAGTCACCCAGAAGATGGCTGCGGTGACCACAGATGTGCATTAGACCACAGAATTCCAGGCTCCCCTTACCCTCCTTCATAGATGTTTCCTCTCACCATGGTGTATTCTCCCACAGGCAAAAGACTTGGCTTTACAATTGACTCTGGAAAATTCCACAACGTGTCTTTAGGACAAGGTCAGGAGATGGTGGCAGAAATGGCACTGGAGAAAGCTTCCAAAGGAGGACACTGGGTCATCCTCCAAGTGAGTATTAGGTTTCAGGGAAGACACTGAGCATAAACACAGGAGGGCCAGGGCAGAGCTGTCCAGCCCATCAGAATGCCCCGTTAACAAGGCGATTTGCAGAGTCCAACCAGTTCTGTCAGTGTTCATGATGCCTGCAAAGACGGTGGGGGGCTCTGCGGACAGTGATGGCTGTCGTCTTCTGAGAGACTGTCTCGCCACTGTGCTCTAGAATTAAAACTGTTAGGAAGAGCTTCATCATTCCCTTCACTTAGAGATATCTGGAACGCTCAATACTGCCTGAGAACAAACAAGCTCGTTTAGGTTGCCAACACTTATCATAGTATCTAGGTTGACGTTAGAGTCAACAGAACTCTTTTTAATGTATATTATTGTTGCAGAATTTTGCTCCTTAGCTCAGTTAAAACCGGGTTCTTGTCACACAACCAGAAAGGACTAGGAACACAGACACATTGAAGGGTGGGGGGAACGGAATTTATTGAGCGAAAAAGAAAAAAAATACTCTCAGCAAAGTGAGAGGGGATCCTGCTAACACACCCCGACCTCACAGATTGAATACCAGGCCACCGCACAGGAGCTGTAGAGGCCAGGCTCCTCCCCACTGCAAATGATGACAATTTCCTATGGCTCCACCGCGTTCTCCCAATGCACAGGCAGGTCAGAGATTCTCTGGGGACCCTCCCCAATACCTGGCTCCTGCGTTAATCATTATCTCATACAAGTCCAACTCTGCCCCTACCTGGTGTGTAACATTCCCTTTGATTATAAATTAAATTTGAGTAGAAAACTCCTTTATCCCTTTTCAGGCAAGCATCATACAGACCAATGGTTCTCCCACCCCAGTGTCCTCTGGGATGGCCCCCTTGGCTGAGTATTACAGGAACCAGTGGAGCAAAGGCCAGCATTAGAGGGCACCTGAGAAATGTGCTGACTCCATCCACAGCACGCTCTGCTAACTGTCTCAGCAGGTCTAGGAATGGCTGTTTAGTTTTCAGCTCAGTCATGCAAAGGTTCAGTAGGCAATTCACAGGCTACCTTATCTCGGATCATTACAACAAAGCTCCAAGGGTAGAGTCGCCATTCTCCATATAAAGATGAGAAAAGCGAGCACCCTAGTAGCTGGAGAGCCTCAAGGCCACATGGCTGGTTGGATAGCAGAGCTAGTACTTGAGACTAGGTCTGTTTGGCAGCAGGTGACATTCCTGAAAATAGCCACCCTCATGCAAGATACAGCATTGGCCTCCCATAGTGTCTCCAGTATCCAGACTCGGTGCCTTTGGCATTTGTGCTTGAAATGCAACTGGATTCATAAAGAAGCTTCCAGAGTCCAAGCAGGCTTATGACTGCAGGAATGTAACCTTCTGGGACAATACCCACTGCTTCGATGAGGCCTTCATAGAGAGACCTTTGTAAGGGGACTTGAGGGCAGTGTGGTGCATCCCCTTCTGAGGCTCAGAATCAGAAACACAGGAGGGTTGGCTTTTTCAGAGAAAACAGTTGAGGCTTAGACAGTTTGGTAAATTTTAAGATTGTCTCAGAAAGGAAAGAGCTCTTTGAGCGTTCTCATGCTCCCAGTGGCTCAGACTGGAGAGAACATTAGGAGGGCTATAGTCATCCTCAAAAGAACATATTCAAAATAACTGTTTCCATTACTTTTGTATCTATGCTGAGTTACTTGTTGTCCCTAAAATTGCAAGTTGTAAGTTTTAACATAAAAAAAAAAATGTAAAAGATCTTATTTTGTCAAGGATCTACTTTTGGATATTTGTTTCAGACCTTTAATTTTTGTTCTTAGGGCTAAGCTGGTAACCAAGAATGTAACTGTTTCAACCTCTTCACTCTCCATCCCCGTACCCACATAGAGTAATTGGTAAGGAGAGATTATACCAGGCTTTAGGCCATCCCAGTATCTAGAAGTTTCTAGTATCGTTTGATCAGCAGGAAAAAGAGAAGCAGGACTTTGAAGAAAGAGAAGACAAGCATAATAGAAACTTGTTATACTGTTCATAATTTACATTATATTAACATGAGTATATGATATGTATGTACATGTTAATTGGTTCTTACCCAAGCCCCAATATGATCAATTATTATGATTAGATAGAGCCCACTAAAGGTGTTTAGATAGTAGTTAATCAAAAGCCCATGTTCCAAAGAAAACTATCATAAAAGTAGCAGGCTGGCAACTATCTTTATCTCATATGCACACCAGGTTTGTGAATTAACATAGCATACTAAAAACCATTTTTCAAGGGCAAAATGACCATTTTTCATGCATTTCCAAGACACATAGATTGTCTAAACAAGCATTGCTGTTCTTGGAAAAATAGGCATAAGAATCTAGCCAGTCCCGAAGCCAGTACCCTCAAGAATAGCTCCCAAGCTAGATTCCGACGTGTGCCTGTGCTCCACGATGGCTCGCTGGGAGGTTTTTCTGTCCCCTTCAGTAACTCCAAAGTCACTGCCTTGAATATTTTTACATTTGTTTCAAGTAAACTTTTCAAGTAAGGTACTGCTGTACCCCGTAAGACAGAGAATGAAGATATAATTGAGTTTACAAAGCAGGTTTTATTATTGTTTCTTTTGTTTTCTTTTATGATTGACACAATTAGGAGTGAGAAATACTCTTTCCTTATAACGTGTTAACAAGCATGTAAAGGAGGGAACTTAGAGCCCTTATCTACTGTATTACTGTGCTAGAGTAGACGGCCAACTTTTTGTGTCTTCTGTGTTTCTGAGTCCTAATCTCTTCTTCTCATAAAGACATCAGTCATATTGGTTTAAGACCCTTCATAAGGACCACATTTAGCTTTAATCATCTCTGTAAAGACTCTATTTCCAAATACCATCACATTATGAGATGCTGGGGGTTGAGACTTCAAAATATGAATTTGAGGGTACACAATTCAGCCCATCACATCTACCGATGTTCATTATTTGCCAAGGGAATAAAAACCAATAATGTGAATGACTGAGTTGGCTTAGGTCTTTTTGCAATAGAAATTTTAAAGAAGAATACCTGCATTATTATTTTGTTCCATGTTTGCCTTCATTCTCTGTATTTTTGTGGCTGTCGTGATCTTAAATGTTTTTCTTTGTTGGAAATAATTATATTTATCTGGGTGTGATGTTTCAATTACTATATCAAGGACTTCTCCAAAGCCAGAGAGCGTGTAAGGTGCAGCCTTTATACCTCCCTCCCAGCACCAACTACCAAGCTATACCCTGTGGGTGTTTGGTATTGCAGGACCAAATATGTGAATCATAAAACGGAAAAGCAAAGAATGATGACAGTGGCGGCATTTAATTTTTTGTGTGTGATTTCTGACAGCCCTAGGATTTAAGGAAAATCATCTGTTAGGAATACACAAAGTATCTTAACAATGAATGATTGCTTTCTTTCAGCTAGCCTTGCTTCCCTTGTATCCTTTTGAGTCCATATGCTTATGAGCAGGAGTTTGAGTAGAAGAGGTTTCCATCAGAAACCAATGAAGTGGATGATGAGGCACATTTCTGGCTTTTAGTTTTCATATTTTCTCAAACTAACCCCGATACATCTCAGTAATTGGATTTGAACCATAACAAAGAAAAGTACTAGGCAACTGCATCTCAGAAGTGACTGGTGGGTGTTTGAAGTAGGTATGTGTATTGCATGAGATTTTGGGTTACAAAGACAATCTGTGTTGATTGGCAACATTTAATATGTTCAAGGTTCAATTTCCTTTTGGCTTTTTTTTTTCCTTTTTATGATGTATTGATAAAGAAAATGCTGAATCATGGTTCTCTGAGTTTTCAGTGCAATTATATATAGGAAAATGTAATCTTATAATGCAAGTAATATGCCTCACCTTCACAGGAATTATGCACCATACTGTCTTTCAGAATGTTCATCTGGTAGCCAAGTGGCTAGGAACCTTGGAGAAGCTCCTTGAAAGATTCAGCCAAGGAAGTCACAGAGATTACAGGGTTTTCATGAGTGCTGAGTCAGCACCTACACCAGATGAGCACATCATCCCTCAAGGACTGCTGGAAAATTCCATTAAGATCACTAATGAACCTCCCACAGGGATGCTGGCCAATTTGCATGCTGCCCTCTACAACTTTGATCAGGTAAGAAAGTGAAGCATGCTAGGCAGACAATGAAGTCAGAGTTTTCTCACTGTGGGCCCAGCATCAACCCAGGCAGGTCATTGGGAGGGATGAAACAAGTTCTCAGTGTTCGCGTGTGGAGGGGTTGGGGTGGGTGTGTTTTAATCTCTTGAAAGAATTGCCCCATCATTTCCTATTCTAATGACCAGTAAATATATTTCAGTTTCACCCTAATGCTAAGAAAACTTCAGCTACTGTGTAGGGAAAGCAAACTAGCTAACTTCTTAAGGAACTTGCTTTTTTTTTTTTTTTGAGACAGAGTCTCACTTTGTCGCCCAGGCTGGAGTGCAGTG
>NW_012101366.1:4810879-4813097 GCF_000951045.1 Mandrillus leucophaeus
CCTGACCTCAGGTGATCTGCTCACCTTGGCCTCCCAAAGTGCTGGAATTACAGGTGTGAGCCACCACATCTGGCTGAATACATATATAAATTAATGATACCTGTATTACCATTACTCTTTTTACCCAAACTATCCTATTTATCAATATCATTATCAAGTCTTTCCTTTCTTGCTATTACTCTGAGATCTTCCTTCCTTCCTCGAATTTTTTGGAAATCCTTGATAAATCGCATTCTTGTTAGGAGAGTAGAATGAACTCTAAAGAGGAAATACATATGATTTGGTGATAAATATTCAGCCCCCTCCTAGAAATATTGTTTTCTGTGAAGCATGTCAACATCCTTAACTTCGTTTCTAGTAGTTTTTGGGTCAATACCTAAACCAACATTATGAAGGAATTATGATAGTTGACTACCTAAGAATACAGTGTTGAAGAATGCAGTTAATTACTTCATTAAATAATTGAGTAATTTGTATCCTATATATAGACAGAAGATTGTGTAAATAGTAGGACTCAAAAAATCTTTTGAAACTATTAAATATTTGCAATATGCCTTATGTAATCCACTATGACAGACATATATGTTTTTAATCATCCCTTAATTTATAATTTCTGGCTATTTATGACATTTTCAAGCTATTCCCCAAAGTAAGTACAAAGAGGAATTTGATTTGATTTATTTAAAATAGGACTTATCTACCCCCTGAAATAATTATCTTTATTCATGAAAGTGAACATTTCATGAACAAATATGCTTCAGCCCAATTATCCTTCAGCTTTTTTGTTCATTTGTTTTGTTTTTTTGGTAAAGATCACTTTGAGAATCTCATAAAACTATGGACACTCTCCCCAGGGAAATACACATTCAAAGATGTACTGCATATTGGGCCAGACACAGTGCCTCACGCCTACAATCCCAGCACTTTAGGAGGCTGAGAGGAGGATCGCTGGAGCCCAGGAGTTCGAGGCTGCAGTGAGCTATGATCACACCACTGTGCTTCAGCCTGAGCAACAGAGTGGGACAGTGTCTCAAAAAATAATAAATAATAACTGTTAAAAATATGTTGCATATAATGATGAAGATTCACAGATTCCCCCAAAACCTATGCATGAATTCCCTAGTTAAGAACACCTGTTCTGGTCTTTTCATGAACCTGTCAGTTCTTTTGACTGCTATCTGGAAAGCCACTTTTATTAACTGAAGGTTACGTTTATTGAAAAGACTTTTACAAACTTCAAGGAAGAATGTTTCTTATTTAGTGGAGAGGATCCTCTGAAATATTAAGACTGAACTTAATAATAAGTAGCAAAAGCAAAGATAACCAAAGTGATTCACTAAATAATCTTCTCATCAAACCTATTTTAGCCAGAACCAACCAAAAAAATAAAAACTCTGCAGAAAATCTAAAATGTTAGTCTTTTATGAATGCTGACCTGTCATTATGTTAGAAAACAAAATGCAGTTTTTAATCAGATTATATAATTCAAGGGATTTAGCCTGTGCTCCCTGGCTCTCTGTGAATAAGTTCCCATTACCCTTTTATCAGTTAGAATGTTGGGTTGGCTACTTTTGAAAGAAGTTCTTATAAAATAACAGTAGCTTATACACAAGGCCAAAAAGTAGTTCTGCCACATAAGAGTTTTACAGATAGTCCATTCAGAACTCATGTATTACCACAAATTGTCATCAGTCTGGCTCTTTATGGTTCACCATTTCTAGTATGGGCTTGTCATGGTCCCCGGTGACTGCAGGAGTTGCAGCCTCCATATCCACATTCCTGACAGGAGGAAGAAAGAAGAAACAAAGAAGATGACAAAAGAAAAAATACCGTGTCTGCGTTGGTGTACAAATGCTTCCTACAAGTTAACATACAGAAATTCTCCTTTAATCTCATTGGTCAAACTTAGTCACATTGCATTACCTAGCTGCAAGAGAGGCTAGGAAAAGTGAATTTATCTTAAGCAACCATATGCCCAGCTAAAAATTAGCAAGAAGACTTTTTAAGGAAGGCAGTCAGCAGTCTCCATCCCAGATGTCCTTTCCCACATCTCCTTGTATTATCCTGGGTCTTCTGTGTTGCTGCTGTGGTCCAATCTTGTTAAAGCCTGTCTATGGATAGAGTGATGAATGCTATCTCTCTTGTTACCCATATGGGTTAGGTAAATGAGGACCAGTTGTTCCTGTTGCCTGGGTGTCCCTCACAGTGGAGTAAAATA
>NW_012101366.1:4813147-4826334 GCF_000951045.1 Mandrillus leucophaeus
CTTCTCATCAAACCTATTTTAGCCAGAACCAACCAAAAAAATAAAAACTCTGCAGAAAATCTAAAATGTTAGTCTTTTATGAATGCTGACCTGTCATTATGTTAGAAAACAAAATGCAGTTTTTAATCAGATTATATAATTCAAGGGATTTAGCCTGTGCTCCCTGGCTCTCTGTGAATAAGTTCCCATTACCCTTTTATCAGTTAGAATGTTGGGTTGGCTACTTTTGAAAGAAGTTCTTATAAAATAACAGTAGCTTATACACAAGGCCAAAAAGTAGTTCTGCCACATAAGAGTTTTACAGATAGTCCATTCAGAACTCATGTATTACCACAAATTGTCATCAGTCTGGCTCTTTATGGTTCACCATTTCTAGTATGGGCTTGTCATGGTCCCCGGTGACTGCAGGAGTTGCAGCCTCCATATCCACATTCCTGACAGGAGGAAGAAAGAAGAAACAAAGAAGATGACAAAAGAAAAAATACCGTGTCTGCGTTGGTGTACAAATGCTTCCTACAAGTTAACATACAGAAATTCTCCTTTAATCTCATTGGTCAAACTTAGTCACATTGCATTACCTAGCTGCAAGAGAGGCTAGGAAAAGTGAATTTATCTTAAGCAACCATATGCCCAGCTAAAAATTAGCAAGAAGACTTTTTAAGGAAGGCAGTCAGCAGTCTCCATCCCAGATGTCCTTTCCCACATCTCCTTGTATTATCCTGGGTCTTCTGTGTTGCTGCTGTGGTCCAATCTTGTTAAAGCCTGTCTATGGATAGAGTGATGAATGCTATCTCTCTTGTTACCCATATGGGTTAGGTAAATGAGGACCAGTTGTTCCTGTTGCCTGGGTGTCCCTCACAGTGGAGTAAAATAGCCAAGAGGTTTATACAAGTCAACTGTACTGCTAGGATATTTTTCAAATCTAATTAAATCTTTTTTTTTCTTTGTTTCTTTTTTTTTTTTTTTTTTGCTCTGTCACCCAGGCTGAGGTGCAGTGGCACACTTATAGCTCACTGCAGCCTTGAACTCCTGGACTCAAGTAATCCTCCTACCTCAGCCTCCTGAGTAGCTGGGACTGCAGGCATATGCCACTATGCCTGGCTAATTTTTAAATCCATATTTTTAATCTTTCCTCACAAATTAGAATTTGCCTCCAAACTTTGGCGTGCGTATTCAAAATGAACAGTTTAATATTAGTGCTTTATTATCCCGAGCATTGCATAATATTTTTGTAAATTTAATGAAGTGACCAAGACATAAAGAACCATTTCTTGTAGGATGCCATCTACCTACACCTTTCAGCCAAAGAGCCTCTTGAGGAAGATGTCATAAAGGAGTACTCTTTTGGCTCCCTTCACACCCAGATAACTATATTTTTTAGAGTAAGAATATAGATTTCTGTTTCTGTAAAATTTGCAGACAAAAACAAGTAACTGATCATTGTGCATATAAAATTGGTGATTGTGTACAAATAGCACTGTTATGTGTATGCAGATGCCTGTTCTCTGTTCACAATGCAGTCTGTATTTATAAAATATTAATTTGCTTATCACTTGGTTTGTAAAAATACCACTGGCCTGAAATGTGGATTGCTAGGTAGACTCATACCTTTTCTTCAGACAGCCTGATTCATATTTTCTTCCTACATCATTTATGTTATCAGAACACAATGAAATGGATTGACTTGTTTCTTTTAACACTGAGGATAAAGCCAAGTCAGTTATATAAAATACAGATTGAAGTGATGTGCTTAATTATTGTAGTGCCTTGGGTTTTATGTGGACTACCTGTAATTCAGAAAGGTATTAAGTGATTTGTTAGATCATAATTCCAAAGTGAAATTTTGATACTTATATGGATCTCCTAGAAATTTCTTACATGTGAAAGTAATATTCTTTTATACCCTTCAAGGTTAATTCCAGTTATACAGTTTCTCTTTTCTGCCTTCACAAGCTTGCCCTTTATTTGTGGAAAAGTTAGTTTTTAATGATTGTATATTTCCAAGCCCCATAAATGACCTAAAAATGGTCTAATGATTTAGAGTGACCTAGTGATTTAATTGGATCTGCACTACATGCTTCCTGGCCAATTCTAGAACCATATTTGGTGGAAGCCCTGGATTCTGCTAAAAGCACTGTCTAAAGAAACTAAGCTCTCTGGTCCTGGCCCACACAGAACAAATCTGGTCTTGGTTTAGTACCACAAGTCCTCTGGAAGACTAAGTCTGAACCCCTACTCACTGGTTCTACGTATACTTCATATATGGCCCACGTTGTCAGATCCATTTCAAGTGTGAACTGGCTATCGTTTGCCCATTTTAAAGGACTAAGCAGGGAAGGGCAGATTTTGGCCTCTTCCTCCCCTATTGCTCAATGCCAACTGAAGGAGTAGTCCTCAACTTCCTTTCCTTGCCTCACAGAACTGCCAAATCTGAACATGGGTGAAATATGACTTTTAAGCCATAGATTGGACAGCTATTTTTCTCCTTTTAATTTTATGGCTGTTGAGCATTAACCATATCAATGTAGCATTCCAGGATTCCACTTTCCATCTGCATTCTCAAAAAAATCTCACAGGTCTCGGCTGGGCGCAGTGACTCACGTCTGTAATCCCAGCACTTCGGGAGGCCGAGGTGGGTGGATCATGAGGTCAGGAGTTTGAGACCACCCTGGCCAATCTGGTGAAACCCCATCTCTATTTAAAAATATATACAAAAATTAGCCAGATATGGTGGCGCATGCCTGTAGTCCCAGCTACTCGGGAGGCTGAGGCAGAAGAATCACTTGAACCCGGGAGGCGGAGGTTGCAGTGAGCCGAGATAGTGCCACTGCACTCCAGCCTGGGCGCTGGGTGACAGAGCAAGGCTCCGTCTCAAAAAAGCAAAACCAAAAATCAAAACAAAAAAACTCACAGGTCTAGACATGTGTTTCCCAATTTTCCATATGTCACCTAGCCATCCCAACAATGAATTTTACTTTTAGTTCATTGGAAGGAAATAATGTGTCATGGTGATTTTATTAAAGGTACAGGCTAAGCTGCTGTAAGAAAGAGAATCAAAGCTCTAGGAATTCAAACAAGATAGGAGTTTTTTTCTCTCACATATTAGGCAACTTTGTTCCATGAGCTCATTCACACGCCCAGACTGATGAGTGCCTCTGCCATACCTAACTCAAGGTTTCCAGACTTGTCCAATCATCATCATTTCTAGACATAGAAAAGAAAAGAGTTCGCTGGGCCCCGTGGCTCATGCCTATAATCCCAGCACCTTGGGAGGCCAAGCAGGGTGGATCGCCTGAGGACAGGAGTTCAAGACCAGCCTGGCCAATGTGGTGAAAACCCATCTCTACTAAAAATACAAAAATTAACTGGGTGTAGTGGCATGCACCTGTAATCCTAGCTACTCAGGAGGCTGAGGCAGAATTATTTGAACCCATGAGGCAGAGGTTGCAATGAGCTGAGATGGTGCTGCTGCCTTCCAGCCTGGGTGACAGAGCAAGACTCCATCTCAAAAAATAAAAATAAAAATAAAGTCAGGAAAAAGGGAAGAGTGACAACACAAGCAATTTCATTTTCAGCAAATGACCTGGAAGTTATATACAACACTTCAGCTGAAATTCTGTTGGCAAAAATTTGGTCTTATGACACAAATGTCTTCAAGGGAGGCTGGGAAACAGTCATAGGTGTCCGTGTGCCCAGGCGATCTCTACTGCAATGGAACTAGGGAAGAATGGATAGCTGTGGTTAACTAGCATTCTCCAAACTCTAATAGCGTTCTACTACAGTGATGAAATCAAGATGATGGCTTTATGTCATCCAGATTCTACAAGGAAACTTTTGCAGGGGAAAATGATGTCAAGCAGTATGAAATGGTTAAAATGAAGTGTCTCATTTTCTAGTGAACTTAGAAGCACTTAAAAGCATGACTGAAGCAAAATAAAAGTATTCCTCTTAAGCCAACAGACTGGCAAATGCCCAATCGTCTCCTGTTGTGCTCTCATAGGATAAGGAGCCATGCTGAAAACTACATGTGACCTCTGCAGCATCTTGCTCTCAAAGTTCTTTACAAGATTATTGAAAACTCAGACCGTTGCTCTTGGAAGCCATACAGATGGATGAATAATCGAGTATTTCTTCTCTTTTCTCCCAGGATACACTTGAAATATGCTCCAAGGAGCAGGAGTTTAAAAGCATCCTCTTTTCTCTCTGCTACTTCCATGCCTGTGTTGCTGGGAGACTGAGGTTTGGCCCCCAGGGCTGGAGCCGAAACTATCCTTTTAATCCTGGAGACCTCACCATTTGTGCCAATGTCCTCTACAACTACTTAGAGGCAAACCCTAAAGTAAGTGCTGGTGGTCAAATAACCTCTTCCAAGGAGTTTACAAAACTGTCAGTCTTTGGGCACAATCAAAATTGACCATAATTTCTCTTTTGAAGCTATTATTGAAATAGCCGACACTATGTGTGTATCTTCTGCCAAGTGTGAAAATGAACCAGATCAAAGGTTTTCCAGCAGTGGATGTTCGAACTTCATAAGATAGGTCAAACCAGTTCTACATCAGCAGCTTAGTGCCAAAAAAAAAAAAAAAAAAAGTCCTTCATTATGTTAACAAAAACAGTGGTTTACATGTGCGTATATGCCAGATTCATTAGGCAGGTAATGAAGCATTTGCACAAATGTAATTACATACAGCAATTCTGACAGTTCATAACACTGCATTAATAATCACTACAATTAGTTCTGATGATGGAAGCAATTTACAGCGCGTCACATGTATAAATAATGGTGCATTTCCTGCATATGTCATTATTATGTATTAAGGATGCCACCTTGTTGTGACTTTCTCAGTAATGTTCCCCTTGATTTGAAGTTAAAGGTAGATGAATGATTTTATTTCGTAGCTAAAATGTGTTTTACAGATGGGAATGGGAATGCCTCATCAAGAACATTTGTGTAAATTCTCATAAACCCAATGATTGGATTTCAAAAAGCAAGAACCATTCATTCCTAAGGATTTTCTAGCTTAATCCTCACAAGGGAAACTTTTTTCATTAAGTTAAATCCGTTAAAACTAGGATACATGTGTCAAAACCAATCAAGTGTTGTACTCTAGGCCACATTTTCTATAAAGCGTTTTAAAAATCACCCGTCCCTGTTTCTAAATGGAAACTATTGTTTTATGTTCCTTCAGTAACAATTGTTATAATTTTTGTTATCAGTTTTCTCAAGCTTCAGTGGTGATTTGATTGCTATTAGAATAGATATCCTTGGTACCTAACATAGGTGTGTTTTCCTAAGGAACAAATTTTAAATAAGTTATATCCAAAATACATGGTTTTAATACGGTATTTGATGTTCAGTGTTCCATATCTCTCATTTTTCTTTTTTTTTTTTTTTTTTTTTTTTTTTTTTTTTGAAACAGAGTCTCACTCTGTCTCACAGGCTGGAGTGCAGTGGCGGGATCTCGGCTCACCGCAACCTCTGCCTCCCGGGTTCAAACCATTCTCCTGCCTCAGCCTCCTGAGTAGCTGGGACTACAGGCACCTGCCACCATGCCTGGCTAATTTTTTTGTATTTTTAGTAGAGATGGGGTTTCACTGTGTTAGCCAGGATGGTCTTGATCTCCTGACCTCATAATCCACCTGCCTCGGCCTCCCAAAGTGCTGGGATTACAGGCGTGAGACACCATGCCCGGCCTCATTTTTTAATTTATAGAATTAAAAAGTAATTCTGAATACTTTGAGCATATTTTGATCATTCTAATTGTACTAGTTTTGTGTTGATTCCCAGCACATTTTGTCTAAACTATTGCACTTAAAATGATAATAGTTCTAGGTAGAAAAAGGAATGGACCATTTAAGACTTTGATTCAAGTCCTTCATAACTGTCCTGTGAGGCTGAGACCAGGAATAGAATCGTATTTCAGCTGAATCCTATACACAGTTGAGGTGGAAAGGAAGGGGAGGAAGGGGGAAGTGGACACATGCGTTTCTCTCCAGCTCTTACATCCTGAGTCTTGGAAACACCAGTTGACCAACTGAGTCACACTGTGTCCTGCTTTTTTTCATCCTGGGGCTCCAGGATCAACACAGCCTTAAGTTTTTAACACATTCTCATGTTTCTCAGGTGTCTTGAGCTTAGTCATTTTCTGCACATCATAAAGCAACTTATCAGGATTTGGGAATTAAATTCCTGTGAGCACGTTTAGTTGTACAAAATGCCCTTTTCCAGAAAGTATATGTAAAAAACAAAGACCAGGATTGAGGGAAAGAGAATCTATTATTGAGAAAGAATAGATCTGAGGCCAGGCATGATGGCTCATGCCTATAATCCCAGCACTTTTGGAGGCCAAGGCGGGAGGATAGCTTGAGTCCAGAAGTTCTACACCAGCCTGGGCAACATGGGGAAACCCAGTCTCTATAAAAAATACAAAAGATTAGCTGGGCATGGTGGTGTGTTCCTGTAGTTCCGGCTATTTAGGAGGCTGAGGTGAGAGGATTGCTTGAACCCTGGAGGTGGAGGTTGCAGTAAGCTGAGATCATACTACTGCACTCCAGCCTGAGCAACAGAACAAAACTCTGTCTCAAAAACAAGAGGAAAGAGCAAATCGTTAGCTAAATAATTATCAAAAAGAACAGATAATTATTGAAATAAATAATTATTGAAAAGAACAGATCCCTAGTTAAATAAAAATTGAAAAGAGATACATATTGAATACTGAAATGTGTAGCAAGCATCAATTAAATGTAAGTGGAAAAAGAACTAAAAGTCAGAAGCCTTTGTTTTCCATCCATTTCAGCTCTTTGGAAGGTAGTCCATGCAGTGGTTGAGAGAGCATGTTGTGGTCTAGGCACCCCTCTCTTATTTTTCATTCACCTCAACCCAGCTTAAAAGACATATTTGAAGTTCATTTATTCAAATTCAAATAAACTTGTAGCAAGTACATTGGCATAGTTGAAGCAATTTTACTTGTTCTGTTCTGTCACATCACGCAACAAGCGAAGGCTATAATTACGTTTTTACTTGAACTGTTGGGAGGCAGTATACTGCCCCCGAGGGTGTAAAGGTTCCTGTCTAGAAAGGCTCCGTCACACACTGGCATGTTTTGCAAACCCAGAAGAAGCTAAAGGGTAGTAAAGAGAGACTTCAAACCCTGCTCAGCCAAATAAAGAGGAGATACAGTGATTTCTTGAGTAAAACATGGTAAAGTCATTAGTTACAACCCTTACAACAATCATTAGGCCAGTCATGCCATAAGACAAGCCCTCAACTCCATCTGTGGCAAGGGGATTTGTTTGCCTGGACTTTTGGAAAGTACTAGGATTCTAAGTACACACCAAATTCACATTGTGTGGATGTTGCTTTCTTTTCCTGAATCTGATAATACAAGCTGATATAAATCAGATAATAAAAACATGTCACACTTCAAAGGCCTTATGAACCAACATCCTTTCACAATTTTTAGATGAGATTTTGAATGTATAAACTTTCCCTGCAAACATGTTCTAGGGGTGACTCAGTTTCTTTTAAAATCTGCATAAGGCTGGGCATGGCAGCTCAAGCCTGTAAATCCCAGTAATTTGAGAGGCCAAGGAGGAAGGATGGCTTGAAGCCAGGAATTTGAGACCAACCTGGACACCATAGTGAGACCCCCGTCTCTACAAAATTTTTTTAAAATTAGCCAGATGTGGTGTCTTGTGCCTGTAGTCCTAGTTACTTGGGAGGCTGAGGTGAGAGGATTGCTGGAGGCCCAGAGTTCAAGGTTGCAGTGATCTGTGATTGTGCCACTGCACTCCAGCTTAGGCAACAAAACCAGACCTCATCTCTTAAAGAAAAACAATCTTCATAAACAGCTCAATGTTAGTGAATTTTCACTGACTATATTAGAAGACACTGAAAATAATTCTCCCAAGACATTATCTGCAGAAACTTAGACAATTTCTGAACCACCTTTAAATCCTCCTATTGACAGAGGCTTGGAGGGCATTGTGTTAAAGCGGCACATGCCACTGGTTGGCTACTCTGAGGCAAAGTCTGCACCTGGCAGTGAGTATTTGTGTGGTTCTCCCCCCAGGTCCCATGGGAAGATCTCCGTTATCTCTTTGGTGAAATCATGTATGGAGGCCACATCACAGATGACTGGGATCGCAAACTGTGTCGGGTATATTTAGAAGAATTCATGAACCCATCTCTGGTAAGACATTTGTAAATTAATTAATTTGTAAATTAATTTCACTGAGGAAAAAATTCTGGTAAGAATTTTATAAACGAATTATACTATGGGTAATTCTTAATGTTATTGAGGATGCTTGGCCTCTTGGGAAATTTCTTAGCAAAGCAGAATCTCGGGTTCCATCCCAGACCTACAGAATCAGAATCTGCATTTTCACAAGTCTTCCAGGTGATTTCTGTGCGTGCTAGAGAGTGTACCAGCGTGAGGCACCCTCACATGCACTGACTCATCGGTTCTTTATAAAAACCCTATGAGGTATGCAGAGCTGACACTGTTATTCCATTTTATAGGCCGAGATGCTGAAACATGGGGATTTGCCCCAGGCCACTAGGTTGGCATGGGCAAGAGATGTGTGCGTCTTTTGATAGAAGTCTTTTGATTTATATTCCAGAGTTCATTTCACTAAAGTTTCTTTTTTGCCTGTCATAGAAGTCCTAGAGAATAGTCTATAGTTTGACCAGTATCAGTTACTCTATTATAATATGTGCTCTAGAAAAATATGGTGAATAAGTATGTGAGGTGATAGATTTGTTAATTAGCTTGATTTAACCATTCCATGATGTACACATGTATCAAAACATCACACTGTGCCCCATAAATATATGTAATTGTTATTTGTCAATTTAAAATAAAATTAAATCTAACAAGATAGTCCAAAAGATTATATCAACCAAGTGCAAGGTAAGAACCTTATTTGGATCTTGTTCCAAATGAACTGTAAAAAAAAAAAAAAAAAAGACATTTATGACATGATGGGAAATTAGCATTAACCTATCATGGTAATATAGAATTCCTGTTAATATTTTATGTATGATAATAAAGTAATATAGTTATGTTTTTTTAAAAGAGAAAAGATCCTCCAGGGTGAACCTGGAGGACATTATGTTAAATGAAATGAGTCAGCCACAGAAAGACAAATACATGTTCTCATTCACATAGACTCCTAAAAAGCTGATCTCCTCTAAGTGGTGCATAGAACAGTGGTTACCAGAGACTGGGGAGGGAGAGAATGGGGAATGAATCGTCAATGGATACAAAGTTACCATCCCTAGAAAGGAAGAATAAGTTCTGGTGTCTGTCCTATTGCACAGCAGGGTAACTGCAGTCAACAATACAATATTGTATATCTAAAAATAGCTAGAAGAGAGGATTTTGTATGTTCCCACCCCAAAGAAATAAGAAATATTTAAGATGCTGTGCCTGCTAATTACCTGATTTGATCATTACGCAACATATACATGTATCAAAACATCCCATTGTACTCCATCAATATGTACAATTATTATGTGTCAGTTCAAAAGACAAGTATGGTGATTTGAGAGCCTCATTCTTCCTTCTCTCGTGAGGAAGAGGCAGATCACCCCTGTAGGTGGAGTTTTTAAAGACCAGGCATCCTTGTCCCATTTCTCATCTTAGTAATCCTGTGTCTATGTAAATGGTTCCAGTCCGGGGCTGTGTTTTCTGGAAAAAGTACTCCATTTTTGTTTCTCATACTGCACAAGCTGAGTGTGGTGGCTGTAGCTTTCTCATGCTCTCTGTCTCATGGCATCCAGGTTCATGGCCATTCCTGGTTGTTTCTTGGAAACCTAAAGCAACCGTACACCATATCATGTCTATTTCCAGCTGGGTGAGACACCAACTATGTTTAAAGCAATGCTTTTAATAGTTTGAGCAATGTCCTATTTATAGTTTCTCTGAAACTTTCACCTCAGAGAAGCATTATATAGATTCGATCACCTTCCTCGAGTTCATTTTAAGAAGTAATATAATCATATTATCAGTCTAATATTTAGTCTATATTAGATTAAATCACTAAAATCGTATTAGTCTAATATTTAGTCTATTTTAGACTAAAATACACCAGGAAAGCATAGTGTATTTTAGTCTAATATAGAAAACTGGGGACATTATTTTGTTACTAATTTTAATAATGTGGAACAATTTGGAGAGGGTGCAAAAAATGCACAATGTTATGTAATTGTTCCTTTTGATGGTGAGTCTCATGGTCTTTCCTTAGTTCTAATAAGCAGGACTTCACATGTCAGAGAGACTTCCAATTTAGCACAATTGGAAGTCACTCCTCAGGAGAGGTCTGGGAGCAAGTTACCATGGAGATGGGAAAGCTAAACAGTGCCAGGCATGCGACCTTTACAGAGGCTGATTTCTCTGAATGATGGTGGAGGGCAAGGGGCCCGCGAGGAGCTCCCGCGGATGCTCCCTCCCCTGGCTCTGGCCTGCGGCTGAGGGGAGAATTACTGTTGTCAAATGCAGCAGTCCATTAACCTTCACAAGCCTGAACTCCCATTCAAATGACTGTAAAATAAATATAGGTGATGAAACCTGAAGGAGCATCAGTGGTGTGTGTAAGCCCTTCAGAAATTTAGGTACCCGACCTTCCATACAGATCTGGTGAGGTTTTCAGGATCGAAATGCTTCATTTGCAAACTGGCATCCTCACTGGAGGGGAACCTCCTCAACTCACCAAAGGAAATTAAAGCACTTGACTGACTTGCTGTCAGAGGCTGCAAATCCCAGTTGTTTTGTTCTCATGCACGTTTCTCCTGTTCATGCTGTGGATATGATTAGCAACATGATCTAACACTTCATCTGCAGGACATCTTTTTGCCACTTCCCACAAGTGGTTAACATATTTGGAAATTAGTGTCTTTGGTTGCAATGGAACATGATCAAAAAGCAACACGTTCATGGTGTGGGGTTTAAAGTTCTGCTGCTCTTATCAAAAGAATCAGAGTGCTTTCAGTGATATCTTGCTGTTAGGAGGATCAGCGAGTTTCTTGTTGAGTGAATGAGTTTGCGCTCAGAGAGAGTTCTCCAATGGGCTTCAGAGGGTCTCCGGCCAAAGTTAAGAAAGAAAACATTTTCTCACATAAAGCATGTATTTGGCAGTGTTAATTAAGAAATACAGTAAATTACTTCCAGAGAATAAGGTACCAGATCACCTTAAAGTTATATCATACAAACTATTTTAGTAATATAGAATAACAAGAATCTGGGCTTTGAAGTAAAAAACAAAAACAAAAGACACCATTGAAGTACCTCTATGTACGTCTATGTATTTGCCATATGATGTAATTGACACTCTCTTAGCCTCAGTTTCATCATCTACAAAACAAGAATGATCAACTTACAGGTTTGCTGTCAGGTCTAAACTTTAGTACAATGCTAGAACAATATGCTTAATAGACGGGAAATCTTTTTATTATGAAGTATACGTTTTCATTATATAGATTTAATACTTGGCTGTACATTAATCTGTGATAACAATGGGAATCCTTTAGTAAATACCTGCTCTTTGCCAAGGGTCATTACCACACACTTTATATGTATGATTTCTTCTTACTATAATCTGGAGGAGTAAGTATTATCCCACTTAATCAAAAAAGAACCTCAGGCTCAGAGAGGTCAAGCAGCCGAACCAGGATTTAAACTCACAGTCAGACTCCAAAGGCTGGTCTTTCTCTGCACCATACTGCTGTGGCTGGAGTGCTGACCTGTTTGTAGCACAGGTTACCAAAACAATGACTTGTATCTGTATGTAGATGGTGTACAGGCCGACACTGAGAACAACACGGGCAATATGGAAGACCAGGGTTCTGGCTCTGCTACTGACTTGCTGTCTAGCTTTGTGCATGGCTTCCCTGTGCCTCAGTTCATTCATTTGTAAAATTAAGGTATTGCCTGGAAAATCACCAGTGTACCTTTTCATTCTCAAGACACCATGATAATTCAACCTTGTGTAATATCTAAAAATCCCTAACAGCACTTTGGGGCCATGGCATTTTTGACCCAAAAGGCCAAGGGCAAATGCATGTGTTTAAACTCACAATGAACTAGAGCTTCTTGTCATTACCAACACTACTTGGAGAGGCAGTGGAGTCGGGGCCGGTTTTCTATTAAATGCCAGAAAGGAAAATGTAAAAAGGACACTAATCTCATGGAGTCTAACATAGTGGGCTGGATGCTGGTTCTCCAGTTTCTAGTAACTGTCCCTGCCCCTGATTTCAACAAAGATGATTTCAATTTTTTTTTCCTTCTTTTTGAGACAGAGTCTTGCTCTGTTGCCCAGGCTGGAGTGCAATGGCGTGATCTCAGCTCACTGCAACCTCCACCTCCCAGGTTGAAGTCATTCTCCTGTCTCAGCCTCCCGAGTAGCTGGGATTACAGGAATGCACCACCACACCGGGTGAATTTTTGTATTTTTGTAGAGATGGGGTTTCACCATGTTGGTCAGGCTAGTCTCAAACTCCTGACCTTGTGATCTGCCCGCCTCGGCCTCCCAAAATGCTGGGATTACAGGCATGAGCCACTGTGCGTGCCCAAAAATATCATCCAAATTTTTGATGATATTTTCATGATGTGGAGGTCCTTTCTGCGTGAGCATGATTCTATTGATTATTTTTTTAAAAAGTTTTACTAAGATATAATTTGCACACCAATTTAAATTACACAACTCAAAGGTCTTTAGTATATTCTGCAACCATTACCAGCTTTAGAACAGTTTTATCACCCACCCCCACAAAAAAAACCCTGTAACCATTAACAGTCAGTCACCATTTATTTCCCACCCCATACTCCCCTATTCCCCAGCCCATGGCAGCTACTAATCTATTTTCTGTCTGTATAGATTTGCATGATCTGGGCATTTTATATGAATGGTTTCATGCAGTATGTAGCCTTCTTTCATTTAGCATAATGTTTTCAAGCTTCAGCCATGCTGTAGCATATATCAGTACTCGATTCCTTCTAAGTCCGAATAATGTTCCATTGTGTGGACATTCCACATTTTGTTTATCTCATCTCTCAGTGGACATTTGGGTTATTTCTCCTTTCTGGTTATTATGAATAATGCTGCTATGAACTTTTACGTACAAATTTTGTGTGGACATATGTTTTCTTTTGTATATGTACCTTAGAGTGGAATTGCTGGGCTAAGTG
>NW_012101366.1:4826384-4828975 GCF_000951045.1 Mandrillus leucophaeus
TCATTATATAGATTTAATACTTGGCTGTACATTAATCTGTGATAACAATGGGAATCCTTTAGTAAATACCTGCTCTTTGCCAAGGGTCATTACCACACACTTTATATGTATGATTTCTTCTTACTATAATCTGGAGGAGTAAGTATTATCCCACTTAATCAAAAAAGAACCTCAGGCTCAGAGAAGTCAAGCAGCCGAACCAGGATTTAAACTCACAGTCAGACTCCAAAGGCTGGTCTTTCTCTGCACCATACTGCTGTGGCTGGAGTGCTGACCTGTTTGTAGCACAGGTTACCAAAACAATGACTTGTATCTGTATGTAGATGGTGTACAGGCCGACACTGAGAACAACACGGGCAATATGGAAGACCAGGGTTCTGGCTCTGCTACTGACTTGCTGTCTAGCTTTGTGCATGGCTTCCCTGTGCCTCAGTTCATTCATTTGTAAAATTAAGGTATTGCCTGGAAAATCACCAGTGTACCTTTTCATTCTCAAGACACCATGATAATTCAACCTTGTGTAATATCTAAAAATCCCTAACAGCACTTTGGGGCCATGGCATTTTTGACCCAAAAGGCCAAGGGCAAATGCATGTGTTTAAACTCACAATGAACTAGAGCTTCTTGTCATTACCAACACTACTTGGAGAGGCAGTGGAGTCGGGGCCGGTTTTCTATTAAATGCCAGAAAGGAAAATGTAAAAAGGACACTAATCTCATGGAGTCTAACATAGTGGGCTGGATGCTGGTTCTCCAGTTTCTAGTAACTGTCCCTGCCCCTGATTTCAACAAAGATGATTTCAATTTTTTTTTCCTTCTTTTTGAGACAGAGTCTTGCTCTGTTGCCCAGGCTGGAGTGCAATGGCGTGATCTCAGCTCACTGCAACCTCCACCTCCCAGGTTGAAGTCATTCTCCTGTCTCAGCCTCCCGAGTAGCTGGGATTACAGGAATGCACCACCACACCGGGTGAATTTTTGTATTTTTGTAGAGATGGGGTTTCACCATGTTGGTCAGGCTAGTCTCAAACTCCTGACCTTGTGATCTGCCCGCCTCGGCCTCCCAAAATGCTGGGATTACAGGCATGAGCCACTGTGCGTGCCCAAAAATATCATCCAAATTTTTGATGATATTTTCATGATGTGGAGGTCCTTTCTGCGTGAGCATGATTCTATTGATTATTTTTTTAAAAAGTTTTACTAAGATATAATTTGCACACCAATTTAAATTACACAACTCAAAGGTCTTTAGTATATTCTGCAACCATTACCAGCTTTAGAACAGTTTTATCACCCACCCCCACAAAAAAAACCCTGTAACCATTAACAGTCAGTCACCATTTATTTCCCACCCCATACTCCCCTATTCCCCAGCCCATGGCAGCTACTAATCTATTTTCTGTCTGTATAGATTTGCATGATCTGGGCATTTTATATGAATGGTTTCATGCAGTATGTAGCCTTCTTTCATTTAGTGTAATGTTTTCAAGCTTCAGCCATGCTGTAGCATATATCAGTACTCGATTCCTTCTAAGTCCGAATAATGTTCCATTGTGTGGACATTCCACATTTTGTTTATCTCATCTCTCAGTGGACATTTGGGTTATTTCTCCTTTCTGGTTATTATGAATAATGCTGCTATGAACTTTTACGTACAAATTTTGTGTGGACATATGTTTTCTTTTGTATATGTACCTTAGAGTGGAATTGCTGGGCTAAGTGATAACTTTATGTTTATCATTTGCAAGTACCACCAAACTGTTTTTTAAATAGTGGCTGCACCATTTTATATTCCCTGCAGCAATGTATGACGGTTCTATTTTCTCCACATCCTCCCCAACACCGCTACTGTCCACATTTTTTTATTTTAGCCATTCCGGTGGAGGTGCAGTGGTGTCACATTACAGTTTTGATTTGCATGTCCCTGAAGACTAACAATGTTGAACATCTTTTCATGTGCTTGTTGGCTATTTGTGTATCTTCTTTGGAGAAATGTCTATTTAGAATTTTTGATTCTTTGAGGCTTTATAACAGCTTTCTCAAACAAACCTCCCCCAAGGCAAGAACGTTGGCCACTGTGTAGAGAGCTCTACAACTATGTCCCCTTTGGCAAAAAGCAGCTTTTCATAAAAACTCTTGAGTGGGAAAGGAGAAAGTCTAGATTCAGCTTCAAGATTCACCGGGCTCCTTGAGTATATTAACGTCTTGACAGTTTTCTTAAAGTAAAAGGGAACACAAGTCTCTATATGGAGGACATTTCCCAGGTTTTGTTTTTTTCCTTCTAGAAAAATCAAGATGTACTAAAATCAAGTCTGCTGCTAGGGTACGAGGAAAACCAAAACTAACATAAGAGCCTGCTGTGTGCTGAGCTGTTTGCATACCTTATTAAATTCTTATAGCCACAACCATTAGGTTGCTGTTATGAGCAACATTTTACTGATAAAGAGACTGAAATGCAGATAAATTGTCATTTCTTAAGGCCACCAATCCATTAAGTGATGGGAGCTGAACCAGGCTGTCTAGCTGTAAACCTCAGGCCGTTTCGAGTTGGCTGTTTTCTTTTGCTTTGCTCATTGCCTACCATATGGAAGGCA
>NW_012101366.1:4833320-4873395 GCF_000951045.1 Mandrillus leucophaeus
AGCATCCTTATTAAGGACGTAGGCTTTCTACATAACCTGGATTGCAGGTTTAAGAAGGAAAGAGAAAACCACTGTTACACACATGATTGTATGGAAATTCACACTTACTTTGTCCTCTTTAGACTCCGAGTTCCTTAATAACAAGGTCATATGGAGCTTGTACTTCTAAGGTTTGTTGTAGTGTACTGGGTGGTGGGTACATATTACTAAATGAATTAAAGAATGTTCACTTTGTCTCCAGGTGATTAGTGAGGGGACCACAGCGTAGCATACACAGTTACAAATCCATTTCAGAAACCCACTTAGAAAATCTAGGCAGAAAATAGCTACATTAGGTGATAGTTTAAAAATAACATTCCCCTGTACATTTAAGTGCACATACAGATAGGATTTATGGTGCAAGAGACTGGGAGAATTAAGACAGAGGGGTTAATGGTCCCTGGAAACCAAAGAGCAATCAGGGAAAAATAAATCTGAGATTATACTGTTACTTAGAAAGTTGTAAGCACTTGATTGACTCTGTGTTTATGGCTGGTCAGAGACTCAGGCTCATAAATTCTTTTGTTACATTTTGAAGTTCTATGTTCTAATGTTTAGAGGGTTTATTATTGCTATTCACATTGCCTTTGTTCGAAACTTCCCTCTAAATGGAATGTCTACCCTCTTGCCCCAGCCTTATTAAAGTAGATGGGCATGATAAAAGCCCACTTTCTCCAGCCTTTCACTCAGTAGGTAACTGTATTTAGCTCTCAGGGTCTGTGGATCCTAAACAAGGCAGACTCTGCTGTGAGTAGCTCAAAGTCCTGGGAAGGCAGGATCAGTTTGACTCTTAGTATATATGGCCTATAAATGGTACTTACATACGCACACATTTTTCATTAAATGCATGTATCATTATTTATATTTATAAAATTCAGGTATATAAATTCACATCATATATAAAATGATGGGATGCAGTACTGTGGGAAGTATGGTGCCCTGGGGAAGTACAGGCTATAGAGTCCTACTAAAATGAGTTCAGAATTAAGATTTAAATCAAATGTCTACCTCAGCAAATTCACATCAGAGTCTTGATTTCCTCTCTGGGAAATGGGGATGGTTGGGAGAATCAATGAATAGGAGTGTGTTATAGGGTAGCCCGGGCTCTGTGATGGCTCATTCCTTTTATGTGCATGTATCACACTGCCCCATGCACACTGCAAACTGAGTCTTCTTAGGGATAGGATTAATGGGTGTTCCTTGGGATCCTCCCCAGAGATCAGTCTGGTGTTGCATATAGAGCAGAATGGTTGATTATAAAACAGTTTAGGGAGCCTGCTACCCAGCCAGCATTGTGCTGGGGCCTTCTCGTCAGGGTCTTCTCG
Organism: Mandrillus leucophaeus; assembly: GCF_000951045.1. Classification (NCBI taxonomy): domain Eukaryota; kingdom Metazoa; phylum Chordata; class Mammalia; order Primates; family Cercopithecidae; genus Mandrillus; species Mandrillus leucophaeus. Next base: position 4,834,685 of record NW_012101366.1, read on the forward strand.
AAGTGTTGAGGAAGTGAAAATGGATGCCTACCTACATTTGGAATAACTGACTTTTCTTTTGTGGTTGAAGATTGAAGATGAACTGATGCTGGCACCAGGATTTGCTGCCCCACCCTACCTAGATTATGCAGGCTACCACCAGTACATAGAGGAGATGCTTCCTCCAGAAAGCCCGGCACTGTACGGCCTCCACCCAAACGCTGAAATAGAATTCCTGACAGTGACGTCCAACACTCTCTTCAGAACTTTGCTGGAGATGCAGCCCAGGAATGCACTCAGTGGTGATGAACTGGGGCAGTCTACAGAAGAAAAGGTAGAGAACCTTTCCTTCCTTTTCTTTTTCATTGAGGTATAACTTACTTGTACTGAAGTGTACTAATCTTAATTGTGCAAATCAATAAGTTTTTACCTAGGTTTATACTCATCTAACCACCACCTAGATGAAAATAACATTTCCAACACTCCAGGATACTCATGCCTCTTATCAGTCAACATACCCCTCATCTCCCCCAGAGATAATCAGTATCTTTACCTCCATCATCACAGATTAGCTTTACCTAATTCCAAATATATGAAATCATACAGTGTGCATTCATCCATGTCTAACTCCTTTCATTCTGTATTACATTTGTGAGATTCATCCATGTTGCTTATGTACCAATGGTTCATTTTTGTTTTGAATTTTATATGAATATAAAATTCTTCATTCTACTGTGAATGGATGTTTGGGTTTCTTGTTTTTCACTTTTATAGAAATATCACAACCATGAACATTCTTCTACAGTCAATATGCAAAGGTAACTCCCAAAGGCATCCATTCATACTACCCATTTCTCTATACCCAGAAGTGGGATTGCCAGATAATAGCTTTATTAGTATATATGTTTAGCTTTAATAGTATTTAATAGCCAATGTTTAGCTTTAATAGTATTCCCAATCAGTTTTCTCAAGTGGTTGTACCAGTTACTCTCCCACCAGCAGTGCATGTGAGTTCCAGTTGCTCTATCTTTTTGTGATTTTGTAAGAATAATTATATCTCATAGTGGTTTTAACTTTGCAGTCCTCAGTTGAGGAATAATATTGAGCATCTTTTCACATGCTTATGGCCATTTGGATATACTGTCTACCCCTGCTGTAAATAAGTTTAAGATTTCGGGACCAGATAAATTACCTGTCAGAGTGATGCCAGCTGGCAGGCATGATGTCAGAACTAGAGGCAGTAGTCTGAGAAACCAAGGAAAGAAGGAAAGCTGCCTGAGGCTAAGGACAGGCAAAGTTCTTCCATCCTTTCTCCTCTCTAGATATTGACTGGTTTCTCCAGCTCAGTGGAGCTGTCTAGATAGAATGAATACCATGTACATTCTCATACCTTTAATATATAAATCTTTCATTCCTTCAGAGCAACTACAGAAGATAGAAGTTTCTTTGTTAAAAATGTTGATCTAAATTGGGAATTTTAGGATGCCGTGGTTGGGAGGGCAGCATCATAGTTCACCAGAATTTGCTTATGCTTAAAAGGCTTATTTGGGTTATATGACTTTTATTTTATTTTTTATTTTTTGAGACAGTCTCATTCTGTGGCCCAGGCTGGAGAATGAGGCCTGGGCTCATTGCAACCTCTACCTCCCAAATTCAAGCGATTCTCATGCCTCAGTCACCCAAATAGCTGGGATTACAGACACGCTCCACCATGCCCAGCTAATTTTTGTATTTTTAGTAGAGACAGAGTTTTACCAGATTGGCCAGGCTGGTCTCAAACTCCTGACCTCACGTGATCTGCCCATCTTGGCCTCCCAAAGTGCTGGGATTACAGGCGTGAGCCACTGTGCCCAGCCCCTGGTTCACATGGCTTTTAAAAGGATCTTGTTAATTTAGCAGATTATAAAATACAGTACCCAAATAATAGGCTTCTACTTCCTCTGATCGTATCTTTACATATAAATAACATGTAGTTGATGACAGTTCTATACTCCCTAAATGTTAAGTGAATAAACTGCAAATAACTGTAGCTCCTTCTTCACTAGATCTGCAGCTCCATGGAAGGGGGAATGCTGGCATTGGTGCAGAAGCACCAATGAGGCAGCTGAGGGAGTTGGCACTGCCACGCCACCCACCTCCTGGGAGCCGTAGGCATCTTTCAGATGCATTCGCAGGCACCTTCAGAAGTTGTATGATATATTCTGGAACTTCAAAAAGTAGAGGATATATATAGTCACCATGACCAAAACTGAAATAGAAAGGAGCTAAATCTTTGTTTTAATATTTTAAGGTTAAGAATGTCTTGGATGACATTTTGGAGAAACTTCCAGAAGAGTTCAACATGGCAGAGATAATGCAAAAAAATTCAAATAGAAGCCCATATGTTCTTGTTTGCTTCCAAGAATGTGAGAGGATGAATATTCTCATTCGGGAAATACGTATATCACTTGAACAACTGGACCTTAGTTTGAAGGTAAGCTTAAAGTGAGGCTATAGCAGACTTCAGCACATTGGAAGATATTCACTATGCGGCTTTTTTTTCTCCATGCAAGGGGGAACTGGCATTATCTCCTGCTCTGGAAGCCCAGCAGTTTGCATTGAGTTATGACATGGTACCAGACACTTGGAGCAAACTGGCTTATCCTTCTACTTATGGCCTAGCCCAGTGGTAAGCTACCCCACCCTCACTGCCACTGGCCCTGAGCAGCCTCAGTGCTGGGTTAGTGTTCTGAATAATGCTTCCTAAGAACTGTGCAGGCTGGGCTTTGTGACTGTGCTCAACCTGTAACTGTAAAAACTCTTCCACCAATTTCATTTGAGTTTACTTGGTATATTGAATCAAAGGCAAAAATCAGTTAAAAGACAGGGTCAGAGCAAGATTCAAATTCTGCCTCTCACTCATTGGGTATATGATCTTAGACAAAATAATCTGTCTTTTTTTAAATCTGAAAAATGTAGATGGCAATAGAATCCCCTCACTGAGTTGTTGTAAGAGTTAAATGGCCATGGAAAGCAACTTGAATTTGCCTTTGTGTCATCTTGTAACTTTACTTTGCAAACCTGAGATTCCTATGCCTTCTCATAGACAACTTTTGAAAGTTTGAAATATGGTATGCAGTATGCAGTAAACTAGACTGGGGGTATAACTGCAGAGATGTGTCACAAAGCTAGAGCAGAAATTCACAGATCACTGAAGGCTGGTGTTACACCTAATTGCTCCTTGGTCTTGGTAGACAATTCAGGAAGTTTCACAAAGCTCTTTATTCCTGGGTTTTTGGTGCTGACTTTCTTTCCCCCTGCTTTCCTGAATCATTATTCCATGAACCTCAACTATCCCTGTACCATTCCTATTATATTAGTGGAGACTGTACATTGTAGCACGCACACTTTTGATTTTCCTAACACAATGTTAGACCCTTCAGCTTCCCTCTGAACACCAGCCTCCTTCTGGTCTGGAATTGTAGTTCCATCTTATTTTAAACCACATTATTTTTGTTCTGTTTTGCTTGTGGTCAATCATTATTTTTGCTTCAATATACTGTACTGATTTCTTTGCTCATCATTGCTTTTTTTGTATCTTGTTCTGGGCTTTTTTTTTTTTTTTCATCAGAGTATAAAATATAGAGCAGGGCTTGGGGGGCAGGGGATGCAATCATCTTGTGTATCTGAAACTGTCCTCACCGCACTCTCATTCTTGATTGATAGTTTACTTATATGTAGAATTCCAGGACACAACAATTATTTTTCCTTCAGGACTTTGATGTTCTAACTCCGTGGTTTTCTAGCATTGATTGTAGAGGGTAGGTCTGGTCTTAAATATTTGCATTCCTTCCCAAGTAAAGTTTTAAAATGTTTTCTCTTTACCCTTGATGTTCAACAATTTTATTATCATATTGAGGTGTGGATTTTTAAAGTACTGTTATAAATGTGAGACTCCATCCATAGCTTTTATTCTGAAAAAGTCTTAGTGCTTTTTTCTCCGAATATTGTCATTCTCTCTATTCTCATGTCTACATTTATCTGCCAGACCTCTTAACGTTTTCAGTGTCTCTCAGCTGTATACTTGTAGACTTCATCAGTTCCGGGTGATCTTCATTATATCTTCAACTGTATCCAATCTGTTTCTTCTCTTAATTATTTAGATTTCATTGTCCAGGTTGGGTGCAGTGGCTCATGCCCAGCGCTTTGGGAGGGCAAGGCAGGAGGATCACTTGAGCTCAGGAGTTCGAAGCCAGCCTGGGCAACATGAGACCCTGTCTCTAAAAATAATAAAATAAATAAAATAAAAATTAGCCAGGTGTGGTGGCATGCGACTGCCGTCCTAGCTACTCAAGGTGTAGAGGTGGTAGGATTGCTTGAGCCCGAGAGGTCAAGGGTGCAATGAGCCATGATCATGCCACTGCACTCCGGCCTGGGTGACAGAGCAAGACCCTGTCTCAAAAAATAAAATATATTTCATTGTCCATAATTTTCAGTTCCAGGTTGTTTATATTTTTGGAAGGGTGCCCAGCCTAGTTTCATAATTTCCTGTTTTCCTTCTTATGACTATTCTCTTTTCCTGAGAAGTTTAAATATACTTACAATTAAGTATTTTCTTCAAGACTTCTCTATTTCCTGGGTTATAAACCTTCCTGTTTGTTGGATTTGCTGGTGGTTTTTCATGCCATATACTCTTCTGTCTATACCCGAATGACAGTTTGGCTAGTTATTAAAAAATAGTAACACCCTCAGTTGGAGGCCTTTGTAGCCATCACTCTCCTCTTGTCAGATGCTGCCACGGAGATGTCAAAAGCTAGCATACTTCTTTTCCCTTTACAAATGGCTTCAGGTTTTCCCCTGGCCATCCAGGGATTATCTTTATTGTTCATATTATTCTTTATATTAGCATTGATTACTCTCTACCAAATTTTCTTGGAACGTGATGTGCCCTTGATTATATAGATTCAAAGGTATAATTTAGGAAAACTCAAATTTTCTAGAATTATTATTATTATTATTATTTGGGACGGATTCTCATTCTGTTGCCTAGGCTGGAGTGCAGTGACGTGATTGCAGCTCACTGCAACCTCTGCCACTTGGGTTTAAGCAATTCTCCTGCCTCAGCCTCCCTAGTAGCTGGGATTACAGGCATGTGCCACTATGCCCGGCCAACTTTTGTTATTTTTAGTAGAGATGGGGTTTCACCATGTTGGCCAGGCTGGTCTCGAACTCCTGACCTCAAGTGATCCACCTGCCTCGGCCTCCCAAAGTGCTGGGATTACAGATGTGAGCCACCACGTCTGGCCTCATTTCAGCTTTCATTTTATTGCTTTCACTCTAACCCTTTACCTCTTCACTTCCATTTATTTTTGTTATTCTCCCTTATGCCGTTTCACTTTTTGCTTCATTTCTATATTTTCTACTTCTTTTCTGGGATCTTCAAACTTAATTTCCTTACTTTTTCCTACCTGATCCCTTCTAAGTCATGATCTTGTTTATATCAACAATCACTTGTTTTAGTTGTTACAAATTGGCTGCAGTGTTTATCCTCATGATGGCAACATTTTGAGAGAAATGTCTGCCTGCCTTTGCTTTTCTTGTTCTTCGCCTTTTTCCTTTGTGTGGTGCCTATGCTGTTTCTTCTTCTTACCGTCAAGTATGCTTTTTCTGATCTAGCTATCTGGAAGAATTTAATATAGGTCCAGGCACAGGAATTTTCCTTGTGGTGACATAAGTTTGAACGTGAGTATTCTGAACCTTTTCTTCTTCACAGCCCAGTCAGCCAAATATCTCAGGCAGACATTTTCTGCCATGTGGTTTGTCAGGGTGTTTCCTCATTCACCCCCACTTCCTTTGCAACTCTGAAGCAGACAAGGTCCTAGAAAACTTCAGTGCCAGCCCTTCCTTCTGGAGAACTCTGGCTTTTACACTGAGGCTATGCTCTCTCCACTCCATTCTCCTGGTCTCCTTTAGGCAGCCTCTGAAACTGACGATTCAAGGTGTCACTTGTCTCAATTTTATCAGAGGTTCATCTGTCCCTAGCCCCTGTGAGCCAGCTTCCTTATAGGTCAACTGCAGATATTTCCTACCTTGCCCAATTGTGAGGAGCCGAGAACATGTACATAACAGCAGTGTTTCTCAAACCACTGGCATGCCATTCGTGGCTGACTTGTTTTCCTTATTAACCTTTTCCTCCCCCCTTTCAGGCAGCTACTGCACGTGCTTAGACTGCTGTCACGTGCTCCACTGCCTCCGCACTTGTTGTTCCTTCTGCCTATCGGCTTTCCTGGCAACTCTGGTCTTGTAACCACCATCACAGCCTTGCCATCCCTGGTCCTCAGACACCCTGTCCATCCCTCCAAGTTGGCATTTGTCAGTCCAAGTCATAGGGTGAGGACCTTTGTACAGTCACCATATAGCATGAAGAGGCTCTAATAGAAGTTGTTGCATAAATGGAAATGAGTTTTCCACACTCCTCAGTGTATCTTGCCCTCCTGTTAAGAGCTACAGGCATCACGTCTCCAATGGGAAACAAACTAGCCCTTTAAAAGGACAGTGCCCTGCAAATTGTCAGGGAAGGATTTGACCAGCTACCAGTGGTATACTTCTCTACCACCACCCTACCCTAACCGCCCCCCACCACCAGAACATATTGGAAAATGGCTATTTTACTGAACAAGTTTATTTCTTCCTACCTCCCGTAAACCAGGTTCAGTGACCTCCTCCTGCGATGCCGAGAACTCGATACTTGGACACAAGACCTTGCCCTTCCGGCTGTCGTGTGGCTCTCTGGCTTCTTCAACCCTCAGTCCTTCTTAACGGGTAAGGGCTGAGGCAGTGCAGTCCCTGATGCAGACAGGACCATACCCTACCAGAAGCCCTGCCCTATTTACCTATGATGGCAGCTCCTTGCCCTGCTAACCAATCCTCAAGCAGCAGCCATTACAGAAAGGACCAGCAGCTACAGAGGAAACAAAGTTCTGGACAGGCGAGTAGCAGCAGGAGGGAAAGGGCCTCCTATAGCAGCAAGAGCAGCCAAGTGAGGTGGGGCACGGTGTCCTCTAGTAAACATTTTCTGGAAAGGGCCGCATAGCTACTCTATTGTAGTGCAAAAACCACAGACAATACACAAATGGCTGTGGCTATTCCAATAAAACTATTTACAGAAACAGCGAGCTTGTCCTGCAGGCCTTAGTTGGTCAAAGCCTGCTCCAGCGCAGCCACGTGCAAATGCCCAAGAAACACCCTATGGGACTAAAGGATGCCTCAATTTACTAGTAGCTCCTGGGAACCTTATATGCAACATTTTCATCCTATTCAAAGTTTGTTATGTTTCCAAAGCAATCATGCAGACGATGGCTCGAAAAAATGAGTGGCCACTGGATAAAACGTGCTTGACTGTTGATGTTACCAAAAAAACAAAGGAAGATTATGGCCACCCGCCAAGGGAAGGTGCATACCTCCACGGACTCTTCATGGAGGGTAAGACACCCCAAGGAGTAAGTGGGGAACCTTTTCTTAGTTGGATTCAGATCGGTGTTTGTCCTCTTACTGTTTCTCAGCATCTCCTCACTCACACAGTAACCTTATGCTAGTCATTATCTCATTTCTTCCACTTAAATTTTGCAAATATATCTGGGTGGTAATGCCACTGAATAACTTTAGACTTAGACTGAATTCACATTATTTGGCTTTTCAATATAATCATTTCAAAATCTTTCTTCTACTGTTTAAAAACTGTCCGTAAATTTGCTCTAATATTTTACTACAAGACTTCTCCAAGCCTTGAAGATGCGACTGTGTAGGGTGAATCTCTGAGAGCGGGCTACACTATGCAATATTTTCCAAATTTATCTGGCCACGTATTTATTCTACAGGACACTTGGTCCCTACCAAGATGTTCCTTTTTCACTTTAAAGCAAGTGCCACAAGTTCTGACATAAATGAACGACTGGAACTTGGTGTAAGAGAATAAAGTGCGACGGGGAGGGAATGTGTTGAACTGCAGATTTAAAGGGAGGGCAAACTAGTTTAATGTATGTGAATTCTCTTAGAATCCCATTTCATAAAATCAGCTTACTTCCACAGGAAAGTTTAGCCACTAAGCATGGAAGCAAAGCGGCGCCTCCACTGCAGGCAGGGTAACCTACCTTTCAAAGCTCAGTCTGGCCAGCTCAGTAAAAATACCACTGACACGCAAAAAAATCTGACAAAACCAGAATGTTTATTGCATCAAACAACTTGATCATCAGTAGCAACCTGCCACACAATTGCAACCGTTGTGTTTTTGCTATAGGCGCCCGCTGGGACACCCAATCAGGAACCATTGTCGAAGCCCGTCTCAAGGAGCTGATATGCCCTATGCCGGTCATCTTTGCAAAAGCCACCCCCGTGGAGAGACAAGAAACCAAGCAGACCTACGAGTGCCCTGTGTACAGAACCAAACTGAGAGGCCCCAGCTACATCTGGACCTTCAGGCTGAAGAGCGAAGAGAAGACTGCAAAATGGGTTCTAGCCGGAGTGGCTCTGCTGCTAGAAGTGTAAGAACTCTAGCCTCGGCTGGAGTGCAGTGAGGATTTTCTGTTGTGTTGCTGCACTGTTCCCATGCACATTAATGTATTCTATTACAACTTTTTAGTAACTCACACGTGCATTCTTTTTTCAACGCTATCCTTAAAAAGTGAAGAAAGGAGAGTGAAAATCAGACAAAATATTAGAAACTTATTCAGGGCTGAGCGCGGTGGCTCACGCTTGTAATCCCAGCACTTTGGGAGGCCGAGGCGGGTGGATCACGAGGTCAGATCAATACCATCCTGGCTAACATGGTGAAACCCCATCTCTATTAGAACTACAAAAAATTAACAGGGTGTGGTGGCACACAACTGTAGTTCCAGTTACTCAGGAGGTAGAAGAATCGCTTGAACCCAGGAGGCAAAGGTTGCAGTGAGCCGAGGTTGTGCCACTGTACTCCAGCCTGGGCAACAGAACAAGACTCCATCTCAAAAAAACCTATATCACATCTGAACATGCAAAAGCAATGCAGCCAGAAAGAAGGGAGATTTTAGTTCTTAAACAACCAATTAAATTAAAAATTATTAGCCCTTAAACTCTTTCAAAATATAAAAGCAGCAGGCCTCAGGTGAGTCCTGAAGGAAGAGGCTAGCACTCTGTGAGGCCTCCAGTGTCTACAATGTTGACGGTCCCCTTTTGTTCAGTCAAGTTTTAATAAAACTGTTCTGCAGTTAATTGCACTTTGTTCAGTGTAAATTTTCAATGACCAAGAGCAGGTTAAACGATGTGTGTGGTCTATTAAACTGTGGTCACTCGTGCTAAGGCAAACTTGGCCTGGAGTTACTGTTTGGGAAGCCAAAGATAGATAAAGGCAGGAGCTGCTCATACAATGTTTTCTAACTTATCTGAACTTTAACCCCACCCCATTTAAACTGTGCTTTTTAATCACTGAACAAAGTTCAGCATACAAATAGGTCTGTGCATACATCTATATAGATTCCTCTGCTCTGCTGTCTTCCTGAGAAATCTTTGTAAGCATATAAACAAACAATCTTAAAAAAAATAGTATTTAGAAACAGTAATCTCTACAAAGAATTTCCGTATAAAAACACAACCGTAAAAAATCTTAGGCACAAATGGTATGCATGTCTTGTTGGAGTACTCTATGGTGAGGTGGCTGGTTCTGTTTTCCCCTTAATTGTCTTCTACCAGCTCCTTTTGTAAGCTGAGAAAAAGATGAGAAATATTTGGTAAGTAATTAGTACAAAGCTTGAGAGGTTCTATAATCATCTAAGAGTACAAAGCCAGAACCCAGATCTCCTGACACTCGAAATCCTGACATTTTCTGCATCAATATCGGTACACCCTCTGGTACAGTACGCCCGAAGCACGACTTGCCTCACTCCCGCATTCCAGAACCACGATTCAGAGTTTATCACATTAATGAAACTTGTAGCTCACATTCTGTCCTCTTGCCCTGAACACTCTCTCTGCACTAGGATTATGGCTGCCTTTTCATAATCTATGTCGTTTCCCCTCAGCCTGCCTTGTTTACTCCTTCCATTTCTGTCATACACCTCAAGGAGAAATTTTGGTTAAAGGCAACATGGAGTTGAGTTGAAAAATCTAGCAAAGGAGAATATTCCCTAATAGGGAAAATATCAGGCCTGAGCTTTTCCAATGCAAACAGATACAGAACAGATGGCACTCGTGGTTTATATAAGTCACAGAGGAAGGCAACAACTATTTGCCAAGAGGATCGCCCGTGCTCGGCCTCGGGATTTCAAGCTGTTTTTAAGCTGCTAGAGACTTACCTCTCCAGATATTCCTTAACATTGTTATAACCATAAAACTTGGCCAGATGAATGAGGATTCCTGTAGCACAGCGGCCGTCACGCTTCCGACAGTAGCTGCAATTGCAGATCCCACGACAGGGGGGACACACCCAATCCTAACAGAGAGATGACAGCAGACACTTCGCTCATTATCTACAGGCTCTGGCAAGAACTGGGATTCGGATCCAGACTGGCTCAGCTGGCCTCTCCTCCAACCTTTAATCACATGGCATCTTTCAGTCTACGTCCCAGGGGGCTCCTCACGAGGCAGGAAGGCTGATCACCCCACGTCACATGCAAACACTGAAAAACGACACCTTTCAGGGCTCCCTGCTTAAAAATTATGGAGAGTTTCACAAGCATTTGGCCAAGCACAGGGCCCTGTGTGAGTGTGCAGGTCACAGGCCTAGGATGTCAGCCCTGGTTTAGGAGCACAAGGTTTCCAAAAGATCAAGGTGTGAATTTCAGCCCTTTCAATGTGTGCTTATTGTTGAATGACTAACCTGAGCAGCAGTTTATGCTGGTCAGTTGAGGACGATATATTTACCCCATGACTGCTGCCTAAGATGCCACACTTGGGAGCAGGACTGCCCCAGGCTCAAGGTCGTGCCTACTCACCATGATACTATGTCTCATTTTACCAAGGGAGCTGAGAGAGAGACAGGTTATACACCTATTTCATGGGATTAAACGAATTTATAAGAGTGAGCAACAGCTTGCACAGTACCAGGCACACAGAAAGCACTTAATACGGCAGTGTACACCTCCCTCTCAGCCTGGCCCAGAAAAACAAATGAGAGGGAAATCACTTTGCTGAAGGACAGGTACAGGGATTACTTGTATAAAACTAGAGGACTGTAAGCAAGTTTTGCTCTGACAATGGAAAATCTAACAAATTCTTCTATTCACTGGTCAGCTTGCTCTCTTTCCAGAATGAATCCCTATTTTTCATTTTCCCTGGAGCCTTAAGACACAAATGGAAGGGAAAAACCAGAGTTCTGGACCTCCTAGTTCCCCGTGAGAACCCAGGAAGCCCATCTTCAGCTTGCTTCCTTCATCAATACAATTTACAACAAATGCAAACACTGCGCCTACCGGGTCCAGCAACGCCGACCTGACATCCTCCCCATAGCGGTTCCGCAGGCATGGTCCACAGAACTGTCCTCGCACACCACAGCAACCCTGGTTCCGACACACTGTCTTGGTGTCGATGGTCTTTTGGCGACACTGATGGCACGTGTTACCCTACGGGGGGAAGGCAGTGAGCAGGTGAACACAGGGATATGCTGATGCCCACTGAGGCCAGATGCCATCATGTGCATTTCCAAGTGTATGAAGAAGTACCACCTGTCTCCTCAAATGAAGCAGGACTGTCTTCCTAAGAACCATAGCATCGTCTCTAGACAAGGGGTCCCGAGCCCCCAGGCTAGAACCAGTCTGTGGCCTGTTTGGAACCGGGCTGCACAGCAGGAAGTGAGCAGCGGGTGGGCGAGCATTACCGCCTGCGCTCTGCCTCCTCCTGTCAGATCAGTGGCACCATTAGATTCTCACAGGAGCACAAACCATCTATTGTGAATTGTGGATGTGAGGGATCTGAGTTGTGCACCCTTTAAAAGAATCTAATGCCTGATGATCTGAGGTGGAACAGTTTCATCCTGAAACCATCCCCTGCCCACCCTGCAAATCCATGGAAAAATTGTCTTTCACAAAACCAGTCCCCGGTGCCAAAAAGAATGGGGACTACTACTCTAGAATGTAACCATCACAGGTCTGTGGCCAGAGAAGCATATTAGGTCAGATGAGGCTGAGCAGAGACCCAAAAGGAATGAAATGATCAGGCTGTCAGGAAGAGAGACCAGAGAAAAGCTTAAGTCAGGGGTGGCAGAGCCCCTGAAAGGTGACTGAGTGGCAATGAGCCTTGGGTGGCATCACCTTGACCCCAGCCTAGCTCTGCAGACCTGCGTATCTTCAATGTGAAATCTATTTTTTTTTTAATATTGACAACTAAATTTAAAGCATTTTAATACTATCTTGACAGTGTCCCATTATCCAGAAAAACACAAAAAAAGCAAAACGCAAAGCCTCCCTCTAAATCACCATTTACAAGAAATTTAACCTGTTTCCTACCAGATATTCTGCCAAACTTTATTTTCTATGGTTACATTACCCCCCAAATACACTAACTTTTTTCAATATTTAAAACATAAAACTATATAAATATTTAAACCGTAAGTTACATATAAAAATCCCTTTTAAACTATACCCTTCCCTTCCCCCAGATTGTATGCATCCCTAAGAGAGACTGCTGTCCTGATGGGAATTACTGCACTAGGCTGCCTCCCAGGTACAGCTGACCCTTGACCCTCCAATTCAGAACCTGGCTCTGAGCCCTTGGTGAGATGGCATAAGCCCTGATAGAGTTTAAAAACAAGTGAGATTTCAAATATCAATGCTTTAGACTCCTAATAAGAATGACAATCATGCAAATTACCCATAATATATAATTTACCAGAACTTTATCATAGATTTTATCTCGAACAGTTATGGCAACATTTTCTAAGTCTTCTTCAGTGATATCCTCCACTGGCCGAAAAGAAGATATACGGTGACGTCGTCTATACTCCCGGCATTTCCCCTGCACAGTGAACACAGGCAGAACCTGGAGTGAGATGTTTTGAGCAGTTATAAAAAAAATTATAAATATTTTAAACTCTCAAAGATCCATTAATGTTAACCCTGTCCCTCTTCTATTTCCCTGCAGCCATTTCATTTAGTTATTTACTGAGCTCCTGCCACCTGCCAAGCTTCCTTCTCAGCAAGGCGATACAGTCATAAAGGAGAAAATCAAGGTTTTTGGTTCTTTGCTGTAAACTCTATGAAGAGGTGAACCACACTGAACAGCCAAACCCACAAATGAGTCCAAAGTTTCTCCCTCCAAACTGAAATCGCTTGAAACGCCTCATGCCTAAAATAGAAAGGCAAGGAGGAATCACTGCACTTTTCCACGAAGTGGACACCACAAAGCTGACTGGAGCCGTGGACAGGCCTTTACTGCCTGCAGCAGAGATCAAAGCAGGGTCCTAACAAATGAGCTGCTTCTCAGCTCGGCTTGGATAAAAGACTCTCTCTGTGACCTCCAGCTTAGACCAGGGCTGCTTCTCAAAGTATGATCTCGGGAGCAACGGCATCACCTGGGAAGCAGATAGAAATGCAAGTTCTCAGCTGCCGCAGACCCACAGGGTCAGAAACAGCCCTGGGGTGACAGTGATGTGCGTTCACGTTTGGAGGAACGGTAGCTCAGACAAAAACGAATTCACGTATTAGTCAGAAAATACCCCACTAATTGTCTTCCTTCTTCGGAAGCTGTAAAACTCTTCTGCAAATTTGGCGGCTGAGACAGTGAAGTTCTCTAGAGCAAACTTCTCAGGAGGCCGTGCACTCCGGGTCGGATTCATGCGCCGCGTGATCTGTCCCTCCGAGAAGGCTCGCCTCACTGTTTTCTTCCTCTGAAATCAAGAGCACAGACAGAGGCAACTGGGGACTCTCTTGAATAAAAGCCATCTGGTGGCTGATCACCATATATCAGTATTGCTATAATTATAAGGAGTTCTACTTACAGAAGCTGAGGTCGGGGTTCGTACTGGGAAGAAATCTGGCATTGAGTTCAATTCCGCCAATAACTGGGCAAGCTGAAGTTCAGAACATAAGAAAGGATCTTACATAAATAGTGCTCCAGGGTTAGGTCATCCAACACCTATCTCAAGTCTTCTATTTTGCTATCATAAGAAACCTAACTTGAATAGTTTACATAACCCGCAACAGTTATACTTTTCACCTCACATGTAAAGATTTTATCTCCAGACCTGAGATGCCGATGTCATCATTCATATGAATGAACACTAGCCTATTCCTTATATATAAGGACAACACAACACCAGGAAAACAGTCCTGGAATGATCAAGAGCTGGAGCATGAGGTTCCGATCCTGACTCGGAGGCTAATCCAAGGCAGTGTGACCCTGGGACAATTCATTTTGCACATGTGAGTCTCAAGTTTCAGGATGTTCAAAAAAGAAAAAGCTCAATTAAGATTATTTCGATGGTTAGAGCTCCAAAAATCTGATTCTTTAAATAAATTATCAAAGTAATTTATGAAGATATTCCTAAGTGAACAACTAATAACACCAAATAATAGGCATTAATATGCCAGAGAATTTAATTAGGATTCATTTTAGTTTATACAATTATATGAGTGCCACCAAAAAAATCATAAAGAAAATAGCTCTTACTTTAAAGATGTAGATGGATACAGTGCTGAAAATTTCCCTTAGCTAAGTAAAAATGTTTCTTAGGATAAAAATAACCCGAAAGTAGGCATTCCATTTTTGTAAGTGATTTATATTAGACATATAAGCTTGCATATACAGTATCACTACATCATTTTTTTTTAAAAGGAAAAGATTAAAAAAACACAAAAATGCTAAAAGTGATTATAAGTGGTAGAACTATTAAAAAAAAAACACTGTAGATAAGCAATTGTGAAGCAAACAATGATTCTCTACAATGATCAGATTAACAGTAACTGATTACATATAGAAAAACCAAATATATGTAACAAAGATTTCACCTTGTTCCATTCATTGTTCTAATGAAGACATTTTAGAGTGAATTAACACTGTTGAGGTTGTTTTAATTCCTAGACTTCTTCCATTCCTTGAGAAGTCTCAGAACCAGGGCCGGTCACCACAGAAGAGTGGTTCCATGGTGAAAAGCTACCTGCCCAACCTGCTCCTCGCAGCTCCTCAGTGGACTTGGTGACATCCCACTTCCCCTGCTTTACTCTGCTGGGAACAGGCCAGTTAGTTGTTCAGCCCCTGTCATCCCCAACACAACTATATACTTAGAACTTAGCTTGGTCAACAGTAAGCAGCATGATGGCACCGTGTAAGGGCTAAAAATGGTCCTGGGGAATCTCTTTCTGTTCCCAAACCAGAGCTGATCATGTAACAGTCGCTCTGGGTTCTGGAAAAGAAAAAGGATACACAATACCCAGAGTACATTTTCCTGACAGAAGCCAAAGCAACAGCAGCAACTATAGAAGCAAAGTGGTTCAAAGTGGTTCTGGGAGCCCAGCAACTGCTGCCAGAGCCTGATGCCAACTCCCAGGGCGCCCTCCGTGAAGCCTCACCATGGCTTTGTTCTCCTTGATGTTCATGGTCCTTTTCAGCAGAGCATCCGAACTCTCCTGGCTCTCATCCCGAGAGTCGTCCTCAGACTCAGAGGTAGAATCTTCCCTTTGCATCACCTGTCTACGGCCTTTCTTTCTTCCAAGAACTGTTTCTTTCTCATTCTGTAAGCGTGAGCTAGAAAACAACTGCTCGGAAGAACTGTTTTTATCTGGTTTGTTGGCCAGCTTCTTGGTGGGGAACTGAAAGGCTACTCGAAGACCAATACTACTTCTTCTAGACCTGCTTCTTCTTGGGGTAGCCTTATCTTCTTCTTCATCTTCCTTTTCCTCACTCACCAAAGATGCTTTGCCATCATCACTCAAATCTGACTCCACGACCTAATAAAATAAGAGCAAGAAAAAGCACAAAGACACTGTTACAGACCCACAAAAAAGACATGCATTTAAAACAACTCTGACAGCATATGAGAAAAAACATGAAAAATGAAAAGCTTTCCCTTCATATTATGAGTTCCCTCTGAATTTCCTTTAAATGTCCAAGAAATTGGTTGATGAATAAAATCAAAGAGCAGGCAACCTACTACCGAACAGTGCACTGTCATACCCATGACAGAACTGGGTGTCATTGGGAGCATGAGGGCTGTAAGCGAAACACTGACAGGGTGGGCTCCTCCACCGAGGGACGACCAAGGAGCGCCGGCAAGAGGAGAGACAGTCACAAAAAAGGGTATGCCTGACAGACGTGATCTTCAGACAGGAAAGGGTGCTATGGGGGGCAAATGCTGACTGGTCTCCTCTAAATAGCAGGAACCGGACTCCTGAGTAACGGGGCGGGAGAGCTGACTGCACCTCAGGGCAGTGACCCAGAACAGGCAGATGACCTGCCACTGGGTCCTCAGTCAAGGGGCACCTTTCCCTTCCCTGGAACCCTCACAGAGCCATGAGGTGAAACCAGGGCAGGAAGCTCGACAGGTTGTAGCAAAACACCACTCAGTCAACTCCATAAATCCTCACCTGACGTGTTCAAATTCCACATGGTAGAGGTCTCCAGCATTCAAACATTGCTCCGTTTTACAAGTGAGAACACAGTAAATATGGAAGGCAGTAACAGGGTTACATCACCTAGGTGACGGCTTAGATGTGACGGGACTCTTAGTGGTACCGAGACAGGTTTAAGTATGTGAGATCCAGGACATCTTCTGGGCATCCTTCCATGACCACAAGTTAGAAAACTTTGGGAACCATCATCTGGGAATTCTGAAAATCTACCAAGAGCGTGGAATGGCACCAATATGGGCCCAGGATCAGTTCAGGGACTCTGCTTCTTCCCCAGTGACCACCACCAACCCCGAATTCTCATTGCACTAAAGTTAGAAATAAGACAGAAGGAGAAAAAAAAATGCAGATAACTGCCAACCCTAGTATATCCACACCAAGCCAAGTGAGAAATAATACTATACGGCACTGATTTACCTATTTTTTTTAATACCCTGAACTTTCCATATTAATAGCTTCAGAATTCAGAATGGTGTACGGCAAAGGAACCCAATTTTAGGGGACACTGTCAGGGAAGAACTTCAGTTTTGATCCATTTATCTACCATCCTCATCATCTGCAGGCCTCTCTTTACCAGATGTAGAACGGCTCACTACAGAGGCCTGAAGGAAGGAAAGAACAAATGGTCCACAGCAGCCCAGAATCAGACCCGAGAGAAGAGCACAAGTCTAGCACGTGGATGTGGCTATTTCGCATCCGGCCAGCAGGCCCCTGGAAACCAAGGTTACAGAAATATCCCATTATCAAGAAAGATAGGCTCGCCAGTTCCCACAGGGGTGGGCAGGGGGCTGGACTGGGAGGCAACAATGCTTTTCTTGTCACTGGATTCTAAAATAAAATTTGCAGGGGCCTGTGCTGAACTGTAAGCTATATCATGATCTACGTAACACATCACAGTCCACAGACTTGGGGGCAGGTGGGAGGGAAGACTTCTGGGGTAATTCACTTTCTCTCACTAGAAACACAAATGCTTCAAATAACCAGACATCACTTCACTAAAGAACAGAAAATAAGTACGTCGCTAACAAATGATGCCCATTAGGGTTTTAGAAGGATTTTAATATCGTGCTGGCAAGAAACTGGGGACTTGCTGGCCAGAACTGATGAACTGCCACACAAACAGCTTCTGCAAAGAAAGCCAAAGGAGACCTGGGGCCTCCAGGCTGGCACAGCTCTATGTTGCTACTCATAGCAAAAAATCACCATCAAACAAAGCAGCCTACCATGAGGGCTTTTATGCTCTACATTCTCTCCCAGGACAGGTGAAGGATGAGGCAGGCCTAGGAGTCACAGCTTATTTAACCTCTACAGAGTCTCTGCCAAAACTTAGTCCTTAGCAGCTTCTGACTGTGAAGAGGCTTAAACTCTACGTTCCATCTTCATACTGTAGCATGTTAATTTTTTGCATAAAGGTATGCTGTTTTTAGCAGAAAACATTTCTGCACTTAAATCCGAAGGCTGTGCCTTAAAGTTACCTTCAGATTCAAACACGAGTGGGCAGTAAACTAGCCTAACTGCGCAGGATAAAACAAATCAACTCACAAGTCTGTTCATAGGAAGTGCTGAGAGTAGACTTCCCTCCAGAATCCAGGAAGGCCTGGGTCATCTTTAACACTAAAAAGCATGACAAATCCAAATCCACAATGCATGGGGAACACCCAGCTTGTACCACAGCCACATTTTTGCCAAATTAACTTCAAACCAAAAACTGTCACTTCACACACAGTAAGAAAGTATCTCAAGGAAGTTGTCACTCTAAGATAAACTTTTAGATAAAAGAGGTTTAAGAAACTCTTGAGATAATGTTTTCTGTTTTTCTTTTTTTTTTTTTTGAGATGGAGTCTCACTCTGTCACCCAGGCTGGAGTGCAGTGGCTCAATCTCAGCTCACTGCAACTTCCGCCTCCCGGGTTCAAGTAATCCTCCTGCCTCAGCCTCCTGAGTAGCTTGAATTACAGGTGCCCACCACCATGCCTGGCTAATATTTGTATTTTGAGTAGAGACGGGGTTTCACCATATTGGTCAGCTCGGCCTCCCAAAGTGCTGGGATTACAGTCATGAACCACTGCGCCTGGCCAAGAGAGAGAAATTCTTTGAGAAGGACAATAAAGGATGCCTGGGACACATCCCCAGACCCCACAGGCATGAGGGGAAAAGTAATGGATTTTCTCTAAGAGAATAATGGACTGGTGGACCAGGGATTAGCCTTCCAGGAGCAATTTTTTTAGGTTATGTGAATTGCTTATAAGAAATATGTAAGAAAAAGTAAAATCTTTTCACTTGTGAAGTGACTTCTTGAAAGTAAAACTCTAATTCAGAAACAGGATTAAAAACATTACCACCCACATCCCTTCCTGTTGTAATTATTACCATTACTTCTGGATTAGTCTTTCCATTCAGATCACTCTGCGTAAATCCTGCAAAATCCTCAGTCTCTGAGTCAGTGTCCTCTATAAAAATTCTTCTTAGCTCTTCTGTGAAGTATTTGGAATGAAAGCGCACATCCTGCTAAATTAAAGACACACATACATCAGAGACGGAAAGTAGAATAGAGGTTACCAGGGAAGGGTAGAATGAGGAGCTACTGAACGGGTGCAGAGTTTCTGATGGAGATGACGAAAATGGACGGACAACAATGTGAACGTACTTAACGCACTGAACTGTACACATCAAAAACAGCTGAAATGGTATATTTCATGTTATGTGTATTTTACCACAATAAAAAAAAAACAAAAAACAAAAAACAAACACTGGCCGGGTGCAGTGGCTCACCCTGTAATCCCAGCAGTTTGGGAGACCGAGGCAGGCAGATCACTTGAACTCAGGAGTTCAAGCCTGAGCAACATAGTGAGATCTCGTCTCTGCAAAAAATACAAAAATCAGCTGGGGTCTGGTGGCGTGTACCTGTAGTCCCAGTTACTTGGGAGGCAAAGGTGGGAGGATTACGCAACCCTGGGAGGTCGAGCCAGCAGTGAGCTGCACACCACCGCACTCCAGCCTGGGTTGCAGCCAAGATTACACCACTGTCACTCCAGCCTGGGTGACAGAGCGAGACCCTCTCTCAAAAAAACCCACACACATATATAAATTATATATATACACATTTTCTAAAGCTTACAAAATTCAGACCTACAAATCAGACAATTTTTAAAAATTGGGTGTAGTCTCAATCAGCTTCTAATGTGACTGGTAAGTGCTCATGGAATTCAGCTTCTCCTGCCAAAGCTGGCAACCAGACACGTCTGCTTTCACACAGAACCAAAACACATGGAAAGAAGACATGAGGAGAAAACCCAGCTCCCTCCCACATGCTGGCTTCCCTTTCCAACAGCCTTTCAAAGCCGGAGTCTCCTCCAAGTGGGTGAGCACGCCTCCCGTTCACCAACCGCGAGTTTCTCTGTAGGAAAAGGCTGAGGCCTCTCCCAGCCCTCACTGCCCAACACCAGAGAGCCTAGACTTGCTCCATGAGCAGACACCATGGCGGCCTGATGGAAAGCTCACCCAAGGTCACCCCCAGGAATTTCTCTCCTGCAGGAGGTGAGAGGTGAACAACCATGGTTAGGTGGCAAGTGAGCAGAAGGAAAGATGCAATGTGACTCTTTAAGAAAAGGCATTTTCTAATACTTTTTCTTGCTTTTGAAATAGGGCAAAGAAGGAAACTCAGCTCTCTTAAAAGTATGCTTGAAAGAAAGAGGAAATAAACTGCAGACCAAAGGGAGACCCATGAGACCAGCCTCCTGTAAGCCCGCCACGCCTCATCAGTGTTCGAGTCTGTCCCCAGTTTCCTCTGACGTCTCTTCCCTCCATCCCTGATATAGCAATGACCCCTTGTAATACCACACTTGGCTGAGAATCTGTATCTAACCCCTGCCTTTCCCTGATTTTAATTATATACTTCTTTGGGCTCATATATCTCTGGGGAAAAATAGATAGACAAGTGGAAAAACTTACAGGGGCACACAAAGAAATGCCTACATCTAGCATTCTGTAAGCTTAAAAATGTCTCCTATGAATTATTATGGGTAATTGGAGTGAGTTTGCTCAGAGCTAAATTACTTTGTTCCTTTGTTGATAGCTGTAGTGCAGCTGCTTGAAAAAAAAAATTGCACACACAAAAGGGAAGTTTCTTTAAAGTGAAATTCAAATCGTGTTTAAGGGAGACCAGAGTTAGCATACACATACTGTGTGCAAGTTCGCACAGCTTCTCTCTATTGGTTAAAATGGATCATGAGTGTGTGGGGTCAGGGTAGAGAAGCAGCCAGGGCTTGATTATTAAGGAAGAATGGTACACAGCTGCTGCTAAGGAAACCCACCATGCACCTGAGGCCTCTCAGTGCAAGAAACATCTGGCTCACAGAGCCTTGGGCCAGCCCCTGCAGGCTAATTTAGGGCGGTATTTCTGTGTGTAAATTTCATCAACTACCTAAAGCCCCTGCCTAGGGCCTGAAGAGAACAGGGCAAGCCTTGAAGCAGTGAGTTCCCATCTTCCAGTTTTTCTGGCTGTTTTGATCTTGTGTGCTGGCCTCACAGGGCAATGGGCATCCTGGGAGAGATCACCATCTTTGATGGTCAGTCCTGATAGAGAAAAACAACTTACCGTTGTCCTGAACTCAGGCCTATGCTTTAGTTTCCTTACTCCAAAGTGTGTAAACACTGTTTTTCATGTGGGTCTGTATGATGCCAACCTCCACTCCACACTGCTCCACTGCATTCTGAGTTAGAAACCCTTGCACTGCTAATTGCTCTCTGGCACTGGTTCATTCTCCCTCAAAATCAATACTGGGCACTATGCTATGGGCCTTGGTCATCTACCATGATCAGGACAATAAGCAAGTAACACATCAGAGGAGAAGCTAACATAGGTGGATAAACTTATTTTGAAGTCCATGTGACATGAAGAAACACACTAGAGAGCAATGGCCTGTTGAACCAGACAGCCAAACACCCCATTTCAACTGCACCCAGCAAACAACAACCCCGTGCTCACTGTATACAGTCACGTGGGGTGTTGGATGCCTGAAATGAGAGGAAAGGAACAATACATGGGGACGAAAAGTCAGAGCCAGGGAAGCTACAAAGCACCATTCAAGTATGAGGTCCCCCCTTCTTCAAGGAGTTTACAGTCTAACAGGGAGGCAGATAGGTCCACGACTAACCCTGGTGAGGGTCAGTGCTCTAAGGGATACACAAGCAAGATGGCACATGGAGGGAAAGAAAATCCAGGAAGACTTCATGGAAGAAGTAGCATAACTGGATGAGAGCCACAGTAGAGGCTAGAAAAATGGTGACAGCACAGATAGGCAGGAAGGACAGCATGGACCAGTGGGCAGAAAGGGCAGAACAGTGATAATGAGCATGTCAATTCAGTTCCTGCGTCCTGCAGCATAGCAGGTAGAAAAGAGACCCAGGGGGTAAGAGGCTGAGAAGTGGTGGCCCTGGATTTGGAACATCCCAGCTTGGGACTTCCCAGATGTGGGGCCTTGGGCAAGTCATTACACCTTCCTGAACTTCAATTTTATCACTTGCAAAATGGGGATAGTAACAGCACCTGCAGCTTCCCAGGGAGTTCTGTGGATTAAATGCAGTATTTGTATGAAAAGCAGTTGGCACACTGTCCTCCCCGGGGAGAACACGCCTGACTACAAAAGTAGTCATCATAGCAGCAGAAGCAGCTGTTCTGTTTCTTAATACCCGGTGCCTGCCAGGCTCTGTCCTTGGCCCTTTAGACATGTTCTGCCCTGCTCAAATGCTCCTCAAGGTAGATCCAACAGGCTCTGCTCTCCCCACTGCCTGACTGTGCTCAGATGGAGGGCTGAGTAAGGGAGGAGCTGACCACAGCTCAATCCTATAACAGATCCTAGTAAGAAGGGATGAGTATTCAGGTAAGAGCTACGAGGGCTACGGCAGCTGCAGAGGGAAGGGAAGGATGGACACCAGGAACACAGCAGAAGTTTCATCAACCCTGGATGGGAGTCAAGGAGATGGAAGAGGCGGAGGAAGGCCAAGAACAACAAAAGATGGAGAACCAGATGGGGAAAGGGGGAAGCCAGAAAGACAACCAAGGGAAGGAGAAGTGAGCTTCGGATCTCCCTTAGCAACCAGGACCAGTCCAACTGGTAGTCAGAAACCACCTGGGGCTGCAGAGAGAAGACAAGCTCCACAAAACAATACAGTAACAGCTCAAAGCAGGACAACAGACAAGTTCACTAAGTGAGAAGACTGAAGACAAAACCTTAGAGAACATCCGCATTTAGGGACAGGGACAGGGACAACAAGCGATAGTAACAAAGAGCAGGCCGGGTGCGGTGGCTCTCGCCTGTAATTCCAGCACTTTGGGAGGCCGAGGCGGGCGGATCACCTGAGGTCGGGAGCTCAAGACCAGCCTGGTCAACATGGCAAAACCCCTTCTCTACTGAAAAAAAAAAAAAAAAAAATACAAAAAGAAGCCAGGCATGGTGGCGGGAGCCTGTAATCCCAGCTACTCGGGAGGCTGAGGCTGGAAGAATTGCTTGAACCTGGGAGGTGGAAGTTGCAGTGAGCTGAGATCACGCCACTGCACTCAAGCCTGAGTGACAAAGTGATACTCCATCTTGGAAAGAAAGAAAATAATAATAGAGAAAAAGGTGTAACAGAGAAACTCAGGGGGCTAGAAGGAGGTGGCTGGTGGGGTCAACTGCTGTGGAGATGCCAAATGAGATGAGGACAGCACAGACCAGGGAGCCCCCAGCGATCTCAGAAAGCACAGCTCCCACCCAGGCCAGAACTTACAGCGGCCCGCATAATTAAGCAGGCACTTCACTTACATATAATTAACTGCTCCCCTTCCTGTACTTGCCCAGTGGAGGCAAGGTGGATTTAATTTGCTGCCGTTTTGGAGAGGCCCGTGGTCAAGGGAGAATGAGGAATTCTGAGTGCTGCAATGAACTCAGAAGAAAATGCCACTGAAGGGTAGAGATTTTGATTGGCCATTCTACTACAGGACACAATGTGACCCTCCAGGAATCTACACCTCTCAGAGAACTAACTTGTGTGTGCTAGAGATCAAAGTAATTAACGCAAGAATAAGGCTCTCCCCAGCAATCCCAAGAGTGACATGCCAACAGAATTGCACCACAGGACCACAGAGGTGCAATTGTCTCCCCGTAACCACACGATCCCTCCCTCATGCCTCGCCGCAGCCTCGCCTCTGTGGGAAGACTGAACACAGCCTCGCCGCAGGTTACAGCCCCAAGGCAGCCAAGAACATGCACTTGGATCACGTGAAGTCCATTTTAAAAAAAAAGAATTATGGTACAGGGAAGGATTAGCACAACAAAGTGAACTAGGTTCTCTCACCAGTTTTTAAAACAGGAAGATATAATATTTCTAAAATAAAATGCCAGACAATGAACTGATCTCACCAATCTCACACCATGTTCAAATAAAAGAACATCCAAACCAAGATTCAGGCCTCCAGATGAACACACCTACTTGGAAGGAATCATCCGTACCTGTTTCCCTGACTCCAGTGAGTCAAAACTATCGCAGCTCTCCTCTGACGAGACGGTTTCCATGGGAACATCATCTCGGAAGCCGACAAACTCTTCATCATCACTGGGGGCGTTAAAGATGTCAGCCACTTCTTTAGGGATCTGTTTTGGATTCAAAAGAGGCAGGATTAAACCAGGGGCTCTTGCTAATCACTTAGGGACATTTTCTGGAGGGGAGTAAGAGATCTCATTACTTCATCCAACTGCCACGGTTGCCCAGAAGTCGCCAGTAACCCTGAGCAAAACACGCTTCATTCAGCTAAGAACTCATGGGAAAATAAGGTGTAGGGGGGGTGGGGGAGATAAAACTTAAAATTCTAGATATACCCTGTTTTACAGAGAATGTTAAAACCAGGCCAGAGAGAAGACATTTTTGATCTCTTGACAAAAACAAAACTTGTTTCTGAGAACCAATGATCTCTTTTTTCTCCTACAGTGGATGCATCTTTAAATGTCATCTACATAAAAAAGATACCATAAAATATTATTAAGCTCTTTTTTTAGTGTTCAGCTACACTATTTATTTTTTCTTCTTTGTCATAGGCTGATTCAGAAAGTAGAAAGTTCATACAATGAAATAAGTAGTTTTCCTTCTTTTCTATATTGTAAGTCAACTTAAGTAGTTGGGGATTAATTCTAACAGAATTCAAATGCTATTAGGGGATAAGTGATCCCAGAGGGAACAGTGTCAGCACACTTAATCCACAAATATGTATCTGCTGGAGTTCATTTTTGTAAGTTGACTATTTTCTCCCAATTCTTTGTTTTAAAAAAAGTTCAAACACACAGAAAGGTGAACAAATAGTACAAACACCTGTCGATTCTTTATCTAGACCCATTATTTGTCACTGCATTTGCTTTCTTTCTCTGTTTCAACAAATATTAGGTTGATCCATGGGCATTTGCTGATATTTGGCTGTTTTTAACTTAGGAAAACAGCAATTTAATATGAGCCAACCTAATCCATATATACCCACATTAAAGTAATTTACAGACATTATATTGATTGGCCCTCATATAATTCAGCATGTATCTCCCACGGATAAGGACATTCTCCTATAGAACCACAAAACTATAATTGTACCGAAAATAATTAACATTAATAGTACGATTTACTGTAATTCTATATTTTAATACCTGCAACTGTTCCCAAAATGTCTTTTTAACTTTTTGGAGACAATAAGATCCACTCAAGCAAGGTTTTGCATTCTATTTGATTTTGTGTTTTTTGTTGCTTTTCACAACACTGACTTGTTTTTTAGATAGACCATGACAACTGCCTTGTCTTGTATTCTGAGCTTATCTGAGTGTTTCCTCATGATTAGATTCAGGTTATGTATTTTTGGCACCATTCTACATAGGTGACATGTACTCGTCAATGCATTGCATAAGGTGGTACAAAATATGAAGTTATCCCACTATTAATTAATTTTTAATTTTTCATTATAAAAACTTGCAAAGGTATTTCAAAAGTAGACAGCAAGATATTTTAATGAACACACATTGATCCTCCCCGTAGCTATCTGCCCAAGGTTAACTGTGCTTCCCCCGTATCCCGACCCAACTCCCCTTCTTCCAAATTATTGTCAAGCAACTGTAGACATAGTATCATGTCACTCTGTATCATCAAATGTACAGTCTGTATTCACAGTTCTTCTGCCTCATTTTTTAAAAACTTAGTTTATCTGCATCGTGATCCAACTAAGGTTCACACACTGATCAACATGGTTCTTAAATCCCTTCTCATCACTCCTTTATCTTTTTTTCTCTTGCAGTTTAATTTTGAAGAAACTGGGTCATTTGACTGTGGAGTTTGTCCAAGTCTGAAGTTTTATTTTTTTGCAGCCCCTAGGTGGCATTTAACAGACCCATCTGGATTTACAATTTGGGCGTTGAATCTGGAGGCTCACTTCTAGTTTGCTTGCTTTTGCCAAGACTACTTTGTAGGAAGTGCTGTGCTCTTCCTTTGGAAAGCACATAAGGTCTGGCTGTCTCTTTTTTTAGTGGTGTTGCGGTTTGGTCAATAAGTTATGGTGGAATCGGCCTGATTTGTTCTTTGCTTTAAAAAAAAAACCACCAACAACAACAAAAAACACCTTTTCTTCTTTGTCACTAATAAGGACTATGCAGAGTGATACTTGAGATTCTGTGAATATCCTCCCTGATAACATCTCGCTCAATAGTTTCAGCAATCATTGACAGTGCTTTCTTTAAAATTATTTTTTATTTTAATAAAGACAGGGTCTATGTTACCCAGGCTGGTCTCAAATTCCTTGCCTCAAGCGATCCTCTCACCTCAGCCTCCCAAACTGCTGGGATTACAGGCGTGAGCCAGTGCACCCCTGAATCAATTATTACATTAGGAACTGCAAAAGAGAAATTTTCAGATTTTCTCTCTCCTTCATAAAGTAGCTGGCATTCTTGTATAACATGGTGTTTCTCTCACTCTCCCCCTTTTCTTCTACCATGTACATCCATGGATTTTTTAAAAGTATTATTCAGTGTGTTATAATCCATACTCTCATAATTCTGACTGTCCCAAATTTGGCCATTGGGAGCTCCTTTAAGTCATCCTCTGTCCTTCTGACATGGCACTAGGGGTCTTTCAACACCTCCTTGCTTTCTGACGCAACGAACATGGCAAGCTAACCTTGCATGTTTCCTGTCCCAGACCTCAAATCAGCCATTTCTCCAAGGAACCCTGAAACCTTTCACTGGGAAATGGCATTTAAAAACCAAGATCGGAGAACGTGGTGTACCTCAGTTAATGAAATATCATTGCTTGTAGGCTCTTTGGACAGAGCAAGGATATTTTAAATAGGTAAATCACAAGTTCATGTTGACACCTTGAATTCAAATCCAACACGGAGGCTTCTTCCTCTGCTCCCTCATCTCACATTAGCATCGCTGTTCCACCACAAGGAAAACCCTCGATCCCCAGAATTTTTAATATACTTATCCATGTGGTGCTCTATCTACAATAAATACAAAATAGTGCCAAACTGACGCCAGCAATATATACCAACAACAAACAGTGCAGTTCAAGATTTCTTTGCGGTTCTTTCTAGCCCTGGAACATAGTCTCACTATACACAAGATCTTTTCCTTCAGCTAACCAGATGATCACTACACAAAGTATGGTTATGCAGAAATGTTTTACATGTACTTCCCATTTCATCATGCAGTATATTAAAAAGATGTCCTTAACAGTTGAGATTTAATAATTTTTACTGTTTCATCAGAACATTCTTATATGAAATTGACACTTTCTTTGTAAATTGAGTGCATGGAGGTGAATAATGCAATGACTACTAATATAGTTTGCTGCTACCACCTGGATTCATGCTAAAGGTCAGCAGTTTTCTCACTTTGGCTTTTGCACAATGAGTGCAAATATCAACACAGCAAAAAGGGCAAATAACATCTTAGTAGTATTATGACATTACATTTGCCCTCATGGACCCGTGAAAGGGTCTCAGGGTCCTCCATCTCACACTTTGACCACTGTGCTAGCATACACAGAGCTGTGTATTCAAAAGCTACTTAGCTTCTTGGAATTCTCTGTATGGGTATATTGACTTAATTTTACATTTAGTCAGGTTCCATTTAAGAAACTGGTAATCCTTAATCTATTTACTTTCATCATTATTTTAATGCTTCTTGATTAAAAATAATTAGAAAATAATGGTTCAATCAAAGGAAGTATAACATAAATACAGAAATGGGATACCCCAAGTTCAGTGATGCTGAAGGGTTAATACAAACACTTTCCCACCACCTAATAAAATCACTGCAAGGGACACACAAGAATAACACTTACAGAAGTAGAGTTCAACTAACAACTTTTTTACCAGCCACATGTAGGGCAGCACTAGCAAAGCCTAACTCTGACATCGTTCTTGGGGAAAATATTAAAACTTTTCTCTAGGCGGTATGTTAAACAATGTTTGCCACCTTATCTTTTCAAAGACACCTTTTGTTGTTGTTTAGCACTCAGAACTCAGAACTAATACACAAGGAAAACACCCACACTAGAGAAACACAGACAATACTTATGAAAGTGTGCCTATGTTGTAGTTACATAATAGCCACTGAGGCACTGAGAGGGACAGTGTGTCTGTCAACTTCAGTCTTTTTCTTTTGAACTTCTCACCATTCAACAAAAATGAAAAAGCCCTGCTGGCCCAGAAGCTTCTTTTAACATAAATGGTTTAAAGGAGGAGGAGCACCCCATTTAGGGATGTAATGGAAATACATATAAGGAATGGAGAGTGCTGGTGATAGGAATAAACTGCTTCCAGCGGCAACTGCATTAGTCCCCGTGGTACTGTGTTCAGCCCCACCCCTGCTGCGAACCTGTGTCCGCCTAGCTAATTCCTCCTTCTGCATCTTTGACTTCTTCATCTGCTCCAGAGGTACCATTAGGGGGCTGTAATTACTGATTAGGAACAAAAGGAAAGAGCACACTTTCAAAAAAACAGCATGCATGCCTGGGGTATGCAGGGCTCTGAATCTTCAAAGCGTATTAAAAGAGTTTCAGATAGTCACAGGCTTCAGGATTTGGCAAAAAAAAAAAAAAAAAAAAAAAAAAAACTCTGTAAAATATTCAAGTGTCCTCAATGCAACAAACTGATTCGTTTAACAGATGCAACAAAGGCAGCAAGATTTATTTGAGAAGGACCTGACAGAAAGGATACACAGGGACCTCTTCTAACGAATGACCAGTTCCACAACATAGCAATACATTAGGCCCAAGGATCTGTCACTTTCCTGTTCCATTCAGCAGTGATCCACTGGGTAGCTGCACAGTCTTTTTTTTTTCAAAGTTTGTGTTCCATTCTGTTACAATAATGCCAATCGTAAGACTCACCAAAAAGAACACTACAGCAAGTAACTGAAAACAACAAAAATACAAAATTTCTCAATCATTGGATATTTACATTAGTTGAACTTCTACAAAATTAGGATAACTACAATCTAGTGAACCAAAAAGGAAAATTCTCATCTGAAAGTGAAAAGACCATTTCATTATTTACAATACTTTTTAAAAATCGACAACTTTATGCTATTCCTAACTTTCATGCACAGTTTCTGTTTGTCTACTCTGTCTTTACTGGAATTAACAGTGTGAGTATCATCAAAAGTCATGTGGGGGACCAGGATTCAACTCTCTAAGAACACAGGTACTAGAAAGGAATCCCAGGGCACCTAACACAGAGCCCAGCCTAAAGCAGATGAACAATAAACCCTGGCTGAAAGCATTTACATGCATCTGACTTTGTGGTCATTTTCTTAAGAAAGGTGTATTTTACTAGGAAAATACTAAGTCAAAAAGGTACACTCTGTGACATTCCTACATGAGGGGAATTAAGAATTTTCACCAAGAATCCTAGGACATCTATCTACAAAGCAGTCATATTCACAGCTCCCCGTTCAGAAAGGACTGCAGGTTTCCCTTATAAGCCATACAGATTACCTGAGAGCTTTCCTCTGAAATAGATTATGCAAACTCAACAGGCTTTGGGGCCAAGCGGGTGGGCAACAGGGCAGTAGGTCAGTTGTAGGAAAATACGGGATGGTGCTGACTGGTGGGCTGAACACATACATCCAGGAAAGGAGGCCACTCCTCCACTCCAGCTGATCACTGCCCTGCAGGAACAAGGGTCTAGTGTGCCTGACCTCCAACATTCCCAGAGAATCTGGGAATCTGAGTGCTGGTAAGAAACTTCCCATCTACAGACTGGATCTCAAACTTGTTCAGGGAACACGCACAGTGGAACTCATAGGGCTTTGTGGAACACCAAGGAAACTGTAAATGCCAGAATTCCAAATATTACCAACAGTATTAATATATCTACTAGTGCTTAATAGTAACAGTAGAGGGCATCAAAGTGTTAAGAAGATTAAGAAAACCGTTATATCCTTTCCCTTGTTCATGGCAGCATTATTCACAAGAGCCAAAAAGTGGAAGCAATCCAAGTATCCATCGATGGAAAAATGGATAAACAAAATGTGATACATACATATAATTGAATATTATTCAGCATTAAAAAGGAAGGAAATTATGACACACGCCACCACATGGATGAACCTTGAAGACATTATGCTAAATAAGCCAGTCTCCATAAAACCAAGAACTGTATGATTCTACTTCTAACAGGTACCTAGAGTGGTTGAATTCCTGGAGACAGAAAGCAGAATGGTGGCTGCCAGATGCTGAGGGGAGGGAGAAACGTGGAGTTACTGTTTAATGGATACAGAGTTTCAGGTTTCCAAGATGAAAAGAGTTCTGGAATTTAAATATGCTTAACACTACTGAACCATACATTTAAAAATGGCTAAGACGGTAGATTCTATATGTATCTTAGCACAATTTAAAAAGAGTAAAACGAAAAAAGGCAAGTTAAGAAAGACAATTTAAGCCAGGCATGGTGGTTCATACCTGTAATCCCAACACTCTGGGAGACCGAGGCAGGAAGATCACTTTAGCCCAGGGGTCTGAGACCAGCCTAGGCAACATGGTGAGACCCCGTCTCTGCCAAAAAAAGATAAAAAAAGTAGCCGGGTTGTGGTGGCGTGTGCCTGTAGTCCCAGCTACTCATGAAGCTAAAATGGGAGGATCGGTTGAGCCCACGAGTTAGAGGCTGCATGCAGTCAGCCATGATTGTACCACTACACTGCAGTCAGGGCGTCAGCGAGACCCTGTCTCTAAAAGAGAAAGAAAAACCGGGGTGGAGGGGAATTTTTCCTTCCTTAAGTGAATGGAATCTTCCAAACTGACAGAACAAGTCCAGACTTTAGCCTAGTTTTAATGCTACCATCACTTCAGGGGCATGCGGCTTGAGAACCCAACTCTCTCACCTAAGGAAGGTTCAGACACATTATCATAGGTGCCAAGGCTTCAGCTTTAGTGTCTGACCAACCGGGTATCTGAGCCTGTAAGCCCAGAAGAGAACTGATAGTCCGGAGGACAGAGCTGTTTGCAGAACCACACTTGGCTGAAATCCAGCTTTGCTCTATCCCAGCTAAGCTATACTAATAAAAATAAACCCTGCTGAGTTGCTGCTGGCTTCTCCTTGAGTAGGTGCCTTTCAGGCATACAAAGCAGTGTTTTGGAGGTCTCCATATCATTTTGACTTTTGTCAGCCTGAGTCTCCATTAAAATTCAGTTTAAAAAACTAATAAGCTATAAAAAGATGGTCAAACTGTCAGTTGGTTTTCATGTATTTACCTTTGAAAATATTTTAATGTGAAGTATTGTTAATTTAAAACTTTATACAGTGAAATTAAATATAATATTTTTTAAATTAAAGCTTTTCCATATCTCAATGATATCTAAATTCATCCTTCCCGGATTAAAAAAATACAACCTCCTACCCAGAAGGAACACATTTATCAGTATTAGTTTTTGAAGAGAAAGAAAATAAGATTCACTTTTTAGGCCAACTGATACAAGGGCTGATTTTTATATACTCCAAGAATATTCAATGTACATTTCACCTAGCAGCAAGCTCCATTTTAAGATTTACAAAGCAGACAAAAGATATTTATGCACACTACTGCATTTTCGTTATTAAGTGTTTTGAAAGCAATTTTGATAGCAATGACAGCAGAATTTGCAGGGTGTACTGTCTTGCATCTATGAAGAGGAGAACATTCCTTCCTCTTTAACACACCATGAAGGGTGAGAACTCTGTGTTATTTTCTTATGCAAAATCATTTATTTAAATCTTTTACAATTAAATTGGTTGGCCCATAAGAAAAATACATACCATGTACCAATCACAAGAACAAACTCAAAATGGATCACAAACTTGAATATAAAACTGTAAAACTTTTAGAAGAGGAGAAAATCTTTGTGACCTTAACTTAGGCAAAGAATTCTTAAGATACAATACCAGAAGCACAATACAGATCTTTAAAATGTGTAAATTAAACAATCAAAATTAAGAACTTCTGCTCTTCAGAAAACACCGTTAAGAGAATGAAAAGGAAAGTCCCACATTGGGAGAAAATATCTGAAAATGCTATCGCTGATTTGCACCCAGAAAATATAAAGAATGCTCAAAACTCAATAAAAAGAAAACAAATAAATCAGATGGTCAACGAGTTAAATGGTAAATGAGCACAAAAGAGAATTAAATTAACACATACCTGCATCTGACTTCTGAATGGGGAGGACTTTCACCATCCACGTAAAGGAGTCCAAAATGGAAAAGTATATCACTGACCATGTAACAATTTAAAGCTTCTTACTTAAAAGAAGAAAACTCAGAAACAAAAACAAAAAAAGTAGGGCAAAGATCTGACAAAAATATGACAAATTATTAAAACTGCTAAAAACCTCATACGAGATGAAATATACACCAAGGCCACACAGACAAAATGGCAAAACAAAGAAAACTCACTGAATAGGGAAAACAAAAGAGGCTAAAAACACTTGAAAAGTCCTCAACCTACCTAATAATGAAAAGAATGTTAAGTTAAACAAGTATTCTTTTCATCTAGCAATTTAGCAACATTTTGGTTCCGTTTTTAAGGGCATGCTCAATGATGAGGAAGGTGTGAGGAGACAAACACTCCTATACAGAACTGGTATGAGGACACTGAACCCAAGGCTTCAGAAACTAAGTATCGTCATATACATCTCAAATAGGGCAGTTAATTTTTAAAAAATTATATACAGTGCAATTTTCAAGACTGCCAGGAAAATGTGGCTAAACTCAGGGTGAAGGAGTATGTGAATTACTATTAGCAGTTAAGAGAATCATAAAATCAAGGATTATCAGGCCAAGTGTGAGGTGGCTCATGCCTGCAATCCCAGTGCAGTGGGAGACCAAGGCAGGAGGATCATTTGAGCCCAGGAGTTCAAGACTAGCCTGGGCAACACAGTAAGACCCCAGCTCTACAAAACATAAAAAATTAGCCAGGCATAGTGGCATGTGCCTGTAGTCCCAGCTACCTGGGAGACTGAGGAGGGAGGACTGATTGAGCCCAGGAGTTCAAGGCTGCAGTTAGCTATGATCTGCCACTGTAACAGAGGAAGACCCTATCTCAAACAATTAAAGAAAAGAAAAAAGATCATCAGATGGACCTCACCCATCAGGGAGATCATCCATCAGGGATCTCATCCATCAGTTTGTGCGTCTCTCTTCATATAATGGAGTGACAGCCAGGCACAGAGGCACACACCTGTAGTCCCAGCTACTTAGATGGCCTAGACAGGATAGCCTGAGTCCGGTTCAACTTCAGCATGGGCAACAAAGCAAGACCCTATCTCTATAAGAAATAAAAATAAAATAAAATTAGGGCAACCACAGTTGGACTTACTCAAAGGCATGTAGCTTGTTAATGTCCTTACATAAAAACATTTCCAAGCATCTACATAGGAAAACGATCTGTTTTTCTGTAACTATATATTAATTAGTATTCAGCAGTTAATAATAAAAAAATACAAACTCATGCGAACACCAAGAGCACAAGTAACAATTCGAGGAAAATAATAAATTGGACTTCATCAAAATTAAAAACTGTTGTGCATCAAAGGATAGCAAGAAAGTGAAAAGAAAATCTACAGAATGGGAGGAATAGCTACAAATCATGTATCAATAAGGATCTACTATCTAGAATATATAAAGACTTCTTACAACTCAAGAAAAAGGCAAACAACCACTCAAAAAATAAGTGAAGAATTTGAATAGACCTTTCTCCAAGGAAGATACACAAATGACAAACAAGTACATAAAAATACACACATCAGCGGTCATTAAGGAACTGCAAATCAAAAACAGGCAATACTGGCTGGATACAGTGGCTCATGCCTGTAATCCAAGCATTTTGGAAGGCTGAGGCAGGAGGACCACTTAAGCTCAGTTCTAGACCAGCCTGGGCAATGTAGCAAGACCTCATCTCTAAAAAAAAAAAGAGAAAAAATTAAAAATTAGCTGGGCATGATGGCGCACATGCCTGTAGTCCCTGCTACTTGGGAGGCTGAGGCAAAAGGAGCTCTTGAGCTCGGGAGTCGGAGGCGGCAGTGAACTGTGATCAAGGCACTGCACTTTAGCCTGGGTGACAGAGGAACAATAATAATAATAATAATAATAATAATAATAATAATGATGAAGACATTGAATAGAAGTCATGGGGAATTGAAAAAAGCCACACACAGGTCCAGGCAAGACAATATGTTCAGAAAAGATCTAAGATGATCTTCAGTTTCCAGACACAGAACATACCCAGTCAATCTTTTGAAGATTTCCCTAGCACAGAGTCAGTCTGCAAAGATTGGAAGAGGTGGCCACTTTCTCAAATATCTAATTTTCAACAAAAGAACAAAGACATATAAAAAAGAAGAAAACCCTGGCCCATTCAAAGAAGCAAAATAAACTGACAAACTTTCCCAGAGGAAAACACTGGACTTACTAGACACACTGGACTTACTAGACAAAGACAACTATCCTACGCTGAAAGAACAAAAGGCACAAAAAACTAATGTGAATCAGGAAAACGGGCAAAATGAGCCTATCAACAAAGAGAAATGAAGGAGGACTCCAAAAGAAACTATGGAGCTGAAAAAAATAGAATGACCAAGTTGAAAACTTCACTAGAGTGGTTTAAAAACAGATTTGAGGAGGCAGGCAAATCTGCAAATTTGAAGATAATGCATTTGAAAATACTGAGTCAGAGGTGAAAAAATTAGAGGAGAAAAAATTAAAAAGAATACAGAAGAGTGAAAAGAGCCTAAAATACTTCTTTAGGCACACCAATATAGGAATGATGGGAGACTCAGAAAGAAAACAGAGAGAAAGAGACAAATATTATTTGATACGACAGTGGGCAAAAACTCCCCAAACTGGCTGAAAGGCATGAATTGGAATACACCCGAGAAGCTCAATGAATTCCAAGTAGGACAAGTCGAAAGAGATCCTTACAAAGACACCATATAATCAAATATTAAAAGCCTAAAGGCAATGTTGAAAGTAGTAAGAAAAAAGCTACTTGTCACATATAAGTGACGCTCAATAAGATTATCAACTGTTCAGCCCCAGTCAGGGGCATATAGATAAAACCCCCATCTCCCTGGGACAGAGCACCTGGGGAAAGGCGCAGCTGTGTGCGCTGCTTAAGCAGACTTAAACGTCCCTGCCTGCTAGCTCTGAAGAGAGCAGGGGATCTCCCAGCAGTGTTCGTGCTCTGCTAAGGAACAGACTTGCCTTCTCAAGTGGGTCCCTGACTCCATGCCTCCTGACTGGGAGACACTTCCCAGCAGGGGTCAACAGACACCTCATACAGGAGAACTCTGGCTGGCATCTGGTGGGTGCCCCTCTGGGACGAAGCTTCCAGAGGAAGAAAGAGGCAACAATCCTTTGCTGTTCTGCAACCTTGCAAACAGGGTCTGGAGTGGGCCTCCAGCAAACTAACTGCAGCAGACCTGCAGAAGAGGGGACTGTTGGAAGGAAAACTAACAAATAGAAAGGAATAGCATCAACATCAACAAAAGGACTTCCACTTGGAAACCCCATCCGAAGGTCACCAACATCAAAGACCAAAGGTAGATAAATCCATGAAGATGAGGGAAAACCAGCGCAAAAAGGCTGAAAATTCCAAAAACCAAAATGCCTCTTCTCCTCCAAAGGATCACAACTCCTCGCCAGCAAGGGAACAAAACTGGATGGAGAATGAGTTTGATGAATTGACAAGTAGGCTTCAGAAGGTAGGTAATAAATTCCTCCGAGCTAAAGGAGCATGTTCTAACCCAATACAAGGAAGCTAAGAACCTAAGAACCTTGAAAAAAAGAAGAATTGCTAACGAGAATAACCAGGTTAGAGAACATAAATGACCTGATGGAGCTGAAAAACATGGCACGAAAACTTCATGAAGCATACACAAGTATCAACAGCCAAATCGATCAGGCAGAAGAAAGGATATTAGAGACTGAAGATCAACTTAATGAAAAAGCATGAAGACAAGATTAGAGAAGAAAAGAGTGAAAAAGGAACGAAAAAGGAAGGAAAAGCCTCCAAGAAACATGGGACTATGTGAAAAGACCAAACCTACGTTTGACTGGTGTACCTGAAAGTGACGAGAAGAATGGAAGCAAATTGGAAAACACTCTTCAGGATGTTATCCAGGAGAACTTCCCCAACCTAGCAAGACAGGCCCACATTCAAACTCAGGAAATACAGAGACCACCACAAAGATACTCCTTGAGAAGAGCAACCCCACGACACATAATCATCAATCAGATTCAGCAAGGTTGAAATGAAGGAAAAAAGGTTAAGGGTAGTCAGACAGAAAGGTCAGGTTACCCACAAAGGGAAGCCCATCAGACTAACAGCGGATCTCTCTGCAGAAACCCTACAAGCCAGAAGAGAGTGGGGGTCAATATTCAACATTCTTTATGAAAAGAATTTTCAACCCAGAATTTCACATCCAGCCAAACTAAGCTTCATAAGCGAAGCAGAAATAAAATCCTTTACAGATAAGCAAATGCTAAGACATGTTGTTATCACCAGGCCTGCATTACAAGAGTTCCTGAAGGAAGCACTAAACATGGAAAGGAAAAACCAGTATCAGCCACTGCAAAAACATACCAAATTATAAACACCATCGACACTATGAAGAAACTGCATCAACTAACGGGCAAAATAACCAGGTAGCATCATAATAACAGGATCAAATTCATACATAACAATATTAATCTTAAGTGTAAATGGGTTAAATGCTCCAATTAAAAGACACAGACTGGCAAATTAGATAGAGTCAAGACCCATTAGTGTGCTGTATTCAGGAGACCCATCTCACACCCAAAGACACACATAGACTCAAAATAAAAGGATGGAGGAATATTTACCCAGGAAATGGAAAGAAAAAAAAAAAAGCAGAGATTGCAATCCTAGTCTCTGATAAAACAGACTTTAAACCAACAAAAATCAAGAGAGACAAAGAAGGGCATTACATAATGGTAAAGGGATCAATCCAACAAGAGCAGCTAACTATCCTAAATATATATGCACCCAATACAGGAGCACCCAGATTCATAAAGCAAGTTCTTAGAGACCTGCAAAGAGACTTAAGACTCCCACACAACAATAGTGGGAGACTTTAACACCCACTGTCACTGTTAGACAGATCAAAGAGACAGAAAATTAACAAGGATATTCAGGACTTGAACTCAGCTCTGGACCAAGCAGACCTAATAGACATCTACAGAACTCTCCACCCCAAATCAACAGAATATACATTCTTCTCAGCACCACATCACACTTATTCTAAAATTGACCACATAACTGGAAATAAAACACTCCTCAGCAAATGCAAAAGAACGGAAATCATAACAGTTTCTCAGACCACAGTGCAATCAAACTGGAACTCAGGATTAAAAAACTCACTCAAAGCTACACAACTACATTGAAAGTGAACAACCTGCTCCTGAATGACTACTGGGTAACTAATGAAATCAAGACAGAAATAAATAAGTTCTTTGAAACCAATGAGAACAAAAACAACATACCAGAATCTCTGGGACACAGCTAAAGGAGCGTTTAGAGGGAAATTTATACCACTAAATGCCCACAAGAGAAAGCAGGAAAGATCTAAAATGGACACCCTAACATCACAAATAAAAGAACTAGAGAGTGGCCTGGGTGCAGTGGCTCACGCCTGTAATCCCAGCACTTTGGGAGGCCAAGGCGGGCAGATCATGAGGTCAGTAGTTCAAGACCAGCCTGGCCAACACAGTGAAACCCCGTTCTACTAAAAATACAAAAAAATTAGCTGGGCGTAGTGGTGGGCACCTGTAATCCCAGCCACTTGGGAGGCTGAGGCAAAGAGAATCGTTTGAACCTGGGAGGCGGAGGTTGCAGTCAGCCGAGATTGTGCTACTGCACACTCCAGCCCGGACGACAGTGCAAGACTCCATCTCAAAAAAAAAAGAACTAGAGAAGCAAGAGTCATTAAATTCAAAAGCTAGCACAAGACAAGAAACAACTAAGATCACAGTAGAACTGAAGGAGATAAGAAGACACGAAAAACCCTTCAAAAAAATCAATGAATCCAGGAGTTGGTTTTTTGAAAAGATCAACAAAATAGACCGCTAGCCAGACAAAGAAGAAAAGAGAGAAGAATCAAACAGACGTGATAAAAAAACGATAAAGGGGATATCACCACTGATCCCACAGAAATACAAACTATCAACAGAGAATACTATAAACACCTCTACACAAATAAACCAGAAAATCTAGAGGAAATGGATACATTTCTGGACACATACCCCCTCCCAAGTCTAAACCAGGAAGAACCTGAATCCCTGAATGGATCGATAACAAGTTCAGAAATTGGGGCAGTAATTAATAGCCTGCCAACCAAAAAAGTCCAGGACCAGACAGATTCACAGCCGAATTCTACCAGAGGTACAAAGAGGAGCTAGTACCATTCCTTCTTAAACTATTCCAAACAATAGAAAAAGGGAATCCTCCCTAACTCATTTTATGAGGCCAGCATCATCCTCATACCAAAACCTGGCAGACACAACCAAAAAAAGAAAAATTCAGGATAATATCCCTGATAAACATTGATGTCAAAATCCTCAATAAAATACTGGCAAACCGAATCCAGCAGCACATCAAAAAGCTTA
>NW_012101366.1:4877970-4878838 GCF_000951045.1 Mandrillus leucophaeus
TTCCCTATTTAATAAATGGTGTTGGGAAAACTGGCTAGCCATATGCAGAAAACTGAAACTGGACCCCTTCCTTACACTTTATACAAAAATTAATTCAAGATGGATTAAATACTTAACTGTAAAACCTAAAACCATAAAAACCCTAGAAAAAAACTTAGGCAATACCATTCAGGATATAGGCAGGGGCAAAGACTTCATGACTAAAACACCAAAAGCAATGGCAACAAAAGCCAAAATTGACAAATGGGATCTAATTAAACTAGAGCTTCTACATAGCAAAAGAAACTACCATCAGAGTGAACAGGCACTCTACAGAACGGGAGAAAATTTTTGCAACCTATCCATCTGACAAAGGGCTAATATCCAGAATCTACAAAGAAATTAAACAAATTTATAAGAAAAAAAAGAACAACCCCATCAAAAAGTGGGCAAAGGATATGAACAGACACTTCTCAAAAGAAGACATTTATACAGCCAACAAACATATGAAAAAAAGCTCATCATCACTGGTCATTAAAGAAATGCAAATCAAAACCACAATGAGATACCATCTCATGCCAGTTAGAATGGCAAACATTAAAAAGTCAGGAAACATCAGATGCTGGAGAGGATGTGGAAAAATAGGAACACTTTTACACTGTTGGTGGGAGTGTAAATAAGTTCAACCATTGTGGAAGACAGTGTGGCGATTCCTCAAGGATCTAGAAACAGAAATACCATTTGACCCAGCAATCCATTGCTGAGTATATACCCAAACGATTATAAATAATTCTACTATAAAGACACATGCACACGTATGTTTATTGTGGCACTGTTCACAATAGCAAAGACTTGGAACCAACCCAAATGCCCATCAATGATAGACTGG
>NW_012101366.1:4883948-4910490 GCF_000951045.1 Mandrillus leucophaeus
GCAAAAGCTGGAAGCATTCCCTTTGAAAACCAGCACAAGACAAGGATGTCCTCTCTCACCACTCCTATTCAACATAGTATTGGAAGTTCTGGCCACAGCAATTTGGCAAGAGAAAGAAATAAAAAGTATTCAAATAGGAAGAGAGGAAGTCCAATTGTCTCTGTTTGCAAATGACATGACTGTACATTTAGAAAACCCCATCATCTCAGCCCCAAACCTCCTCAAGCTGATAAGCAACTTCAGCAAAGTCTCTGGCTACAAAATCAATGTGCAAAAATCACAAGCATTCCTGTACACGAGTAATAGCCAAATCATGAGTGAACTCTGATTTACAATTGCTACAAAGAGAATAAAATACGTAGGAATACTACTTACAAGGGAAGTGAAGGACCCCTTTAAGGAAACTACAAACCACTGCTCAAGGAAATAAGAGAGGAAACAAACAAATGGAAAAATGTTCCATGCTCATGGATAGGAAGAATCAGTATCGTAAAAATGGCCATACTGCCCAAAGTAATTTATAGATTCAACGCTATCCCCATCAAGATACCATTAATTTTCTTCACAGAATTAGAAAAATCTACTTTAAATTTCATATGGAACCAAAAATGAGCCCGTATAGCCAAGACAATCCTAAGCAAAAAGAACAAAAGTAGAGGCACCACGCTACCTGATTTCAATCTATACTACAAGGCTACAGTAACCACAGCATGCTACTGGTACCGAAACAGATATATAGTCCAACGGAACAGAACAGAGGCCTCAGAAATAAGACATCTACAGCCATCTGATCTTTGACGAACCTGACAAAAAAAGCAGTGGGGAAAGGATTCCCTATTTAATAAATGGTGTTGGGAAAACTGGCTAGCCATATGCAGAAAACTGAAACTGGACCCCTTCCTTACACTTTATACAAAAATTAATTCAAGATGGATTAAATACTTAACTGTAAAACCTAAAACCATAAAAACCCTAGAAAAAAACTTAGGCAATACCATTCAGGATATAGGCAGGGGCAAAGACTTCATGACTAAAACACCAAAAGCAATGGCAACAAAAGCCAAAATTGACAAATGGGATCTAATTAAACTAGAGCTTCTACATAGCAAAAGAAACTACCATCAGAGTGAACAGGCACTCTACAGAACGGGAGAAAATTTTTGCAACCTATCCATCTGACAAAGGGCTAATATCCAGAATCTACAAAGAAATTAAACAAATTTATAAGAAAAAAAAGAACAACCCCATCAAAAAGTGGGCAAAGGATATGAACAGACACTTCTCAAAAGAAGACATTTATACAGCCAACAAACATATGAAAAAAAGCTCATCATCACTGGTCATTAAAGAAATGCAAATCAAAACCACAATGAGATACCATCTCATGCCAGTTAGAATGGCAAACATTAAAAAGTCAGGAAACATCAGATGCTGGAGAGGATGTGGAAAAATAGGAACACTTTTACACTGTTGGTGGGAGTGTAAATAAGTTCAACCATTGTGGAAGACAGTGTGGCGATTCCTCAAGGATCTAGAAACAGAAATACCATTTGACCCAGCAATCCATTGCTGAGTATATACCCAAACGATTATAAATAATTCTACTATAAAGACACATGCACACGTATGTTTATTGTGGCACTGTTCACAATAGCAAAGACTTGGAACCAACCCAAATGCCCATCAATGATAGACTGGATAAAGAAAATGTGGCACATATACACCATGGAATACTATGCAGCCGTAGAAAAGGATGTGTTTATGTCCTTTGTAGGGACATGGATGAAGTGGGAAACCAGCTAAATTATCAGCAAACTAACACAAGAACAGAAAACCAAACACCACATATTCTTACTCATAGGTGGCAGCTGAACAATGAGAACACATGGACATGGGGAGAGGAACATCACACACGGGGGCCTGTCGGGGGTGGGGGACTAGAGGAGGGATAGCATTACAAGAAATACCTAATGTAGATGACGGGTTGATGGGTGCAGCAAACCACCATGGCACGTGTATACCTATGTAACAAACCTGCACGTTCAGTGCATGTATACCAGAACTTAAAGTATAAGAAAAAGAAAAGAAAAAAAAGATTATCAGCTGTTTTATCACAGAAACCTTAAAGGCCAGAAAGCAGTAGGATGATACATTTATAATGTATTTAAAATGCTGAGGGGAAAAAAAACTTATCAAACAAGAATTCTCTATCTGGTTAAAAAAGAAAAAAACAAAAAACTGCCCTTCAAAAATGAGACAAAAATTAAGACATTCCCAAATAAACAAAAGCCAAGGGAATTCATTACTACTGGCATTTGCAACAGAAAATGCTGAAAGGAGTACTTCACATTGACATGAAAATCACTACACTGTAACTTTGTCAAAGCCGTACAAAAATATAAAGTTCTCAGGTAAAGGTAAATACATGGACAAATATAAAAACTAGAGTATTGTTGTAAATTTGGCTTATAACTCCATTATTTTCTAAAGGATTAAAAATACTTATGAATCTGTTAATTGATACACAACACATAAAGATGTAATTCCTTATCTCAATTACATAAAATGATGGAAAAAGACACAGCTACAATAGGAGTAGAATTTTTGTATGTCGCTGAAGTGAAGTTGGTATCATTCAAACCAGATTGCTATAACTTTAGAATGTTATATGTAATCTCCATGGTAACACAGAAAGTATCTAAGAAGAAAAGGAAATGAGAAGACAGTCAAAATGTGTCACTACCAAGAAATCAACTAAACTCAAAGGGAGGCAATAACGGAGGAAATGAGGGACAAAAAAGCCATAGGATACACAGAAAATTTATTTTTTAAATCACAAGATTAAGTAATTCCCCACCAGTAATTACTTTAAATTTAAATGTGTTAAACTCCAAATCAAAAGAAATTGATTGGCAGGAAGGATTTTTTTAAAATAGGATACAACTATACATTGTCTACAACAGACTCACTTTAGATCTAAAGACACCAATAGGTCAAAAGTAAAAGGACAGAAAAAGACACTCAATGCAAATAGTAACCAAAAGAGAGATGCAGTGGCTATACTAATATGAGACAAAACAGATAGTCAAAAACTGTTTTAAAAGACAAAGACATTACAGATTGATAAAAGAGCCAATTCACTAGAAGATAGAATAATTATAAATATATACACACACCAAACATCAAAGCTCCCAAATATATGAAGCAAACACTGACAGAACTGAATGAAGAAACAGACTGTTCTGCAACAAGAGATGGAAACTTCAACACTCCACTTTCAATAGTGAACAGAACAAGACGGAGCAATGAGGAAACAGAAGACTTAAGCAACACTATAAACCAAATAAAACTAATAGACATACAGAGAGCACTCGACCCAACAACAGAATGAACACTTTTCTCAAGTACATATGGAAAATTTTCCAGGACACACTATATGTTAGGCCACAAAACAAGTATGAATACATTTTAAAATGACTGAAATAAAACTACCCTTTGTTACAATAGAGTGAAAATAGAAATCAGTAACAGAAGGAAAAATGAAAAATTCACAAATATGTGGAAATTAAATAACATATTCCTAAACAATCATGGGTCAAAGAAGACATCACAAGAGAAATTAGAAAATACCTTGAAACAAATGTAAACAAAAACAAAATTTACCAAAATGTATGGGATGCAGCAAAAGGCACTGCTAAGAGGTAAATTTATAGCTGTAAACACAATAAAAATGAAGATCTCCAACCAACAAACTGTACACATTAGAAGAATAGAAAATGTACAGCACACCAAACCCAAAGTTAGCAAGAGGAAGGAAACAAAGATTAAAACAGATATAAATAAAATAGATAATAGAATAAGAATAGAGAAAAAGCAATGAAACCAAAAGTTTATTCTTTGAAAAAAATATCAACAAATTGGCAAATCTTAAGCTACATGACTAGAAAATATACACAGAAAACTCAAATTACTAACATTAGTAATGAAAT
Source organism: Mandrillus leucophaeus (assembly GCF_000951045.1). Lineage (NCBI taxonomy): Eukaryota > Metazoa > Chordata > Mammalia > Primates > Cercopithecidae > Mandrillus > Mandrillus leucophaeus. The sequence goes on from NW_012101366.1 coordinate 4,887,938, forward strand.
TGGACATTAATGCCAATTTTACATAAATAAAAAGGATTGGCCAGGCACAGTGGTTCACGCCTGTAATCCCAACACTTTGGGAGGCAGAGGTGGGTGGATCACAAGTTCAGGAGTTCAAGACCAGCCTGGCCAAGATGGTGAAACTCCATCTCTACTAACAATATAAAAAAATTAGCCAGGCATGGTGGCGGACACCTGTAATCCCAGCTACTTGGGAGGCTGACGCAGAGAACTGTTTGAACCCGGGAGGCAGAGGCTGCAGTGAGCCGAGACTGTGCCACTGCACTCCAGCCTGAGCAACAGAACAAGACTCCGTCTCAAAATAAATAAATAAATAAATAGGATTTTAAGAGTACTATAAACAACTATATGCCAACAAATTGGATTATCTAGATATAATGGATAAATCCCTAGAAATAACCTAGCTAGATTAAATTATGACAAAATAGAAGATCTGAATATATTTGAAATAAGGATTTGAAGTAGTAATCAAAAACCTCCCAACAAAGTAAACCCCAGGACAAGATAGCTTCATGGGTAAATTCTACCAAACACTTAAAGAAGAACACTAGTCTTTCTCAAAGTCTTCCAAAAACTTGAAGAAGGAGGAACACTTGAAACTCATTCTATGTGACCAGCATTATCCTGATACCAAAGCCAGAGAAAGATACTAGAAAACTATACAGCAATATCCCTTACGAATACTGATACAAGAATCCTCAACAAAATGCGGGTAAAACAAATTTGGCAGTGTAGCAAAAGGATTGTACAAGATCACCAAGTGGCATTTATTCTAGGAATGCAAAATGGCTCAAACATAAAAAAATCAATTAACGTAGTACACCATATGAACAGAATAAAGGGGAAAAACAAAGATCATCTCAATTGATGCAGAAAAACATCTGACAAAATTCAACACCCTTCCATCATCAGAAAAAAAAAAAAAAAAAGAAGGAAACTTAAACTCACCAACATAAGGCCATATATGAAAAACCCACAACTAACATGATACTCAATGATGAATGAAAGATTGAAAGCTTTTCCCCTAAGATCAGGAACTAGACAAATATGCCTGTTTTTACCACTTCTATTCAACGCAGTATTGTGAGCTCTAGCCAGACCGATCAGGCAAGAAAAATAAATAATGCATCCAAATCGGAAAGGAAGAAGCAAAATTTATCTCTGCTATAAGAGACATGATTGTATATGTAGAGAACACTAGAGATTACACAAAATGTAGTTAGAGCTAACAATTCAACATTGCAGGACACAAAATCAACACAAAAATCAACTATGTTTCCACACACTGACAATGAACAATTATGAAAAGAACTGTATGAAAGAATCTTTTCTATGAAAAGAAAATTAAGAAAACGATTCCATTTACAATGGCATCAAAATAATAAAGTACTTAGAAATAAGTTTAACCAAAAAGTTGAAAAAACGCTTGTACACTGAAAACTACATCCCCGAAAAAATCAAGGAAGACAAGGAAACGGAGAACCATGCCATGTTCATGGATTGGAAGGCTTAATATAAGATGACAATTCTAACTGAAGCTATGTACAGACTCAACGCATTTCTTCTCAAAATCTCAGCGACCTCTTTTGTAAAAACAAAAAAAGTCCATCCTAAAATTAATGTGGAATCTCAAAGGACCCTAAATAGCCAAAACAATCTTAAAAAAGAACAGGCCAGGCATGGTGGCTCACTCCCGTAATCCTAGCACTTTGGGAGGCTGAGGTGGGCAGAGTGCCTGAGCTCAGGAGTTCGAGACCACCCTGGGCAACATGGTGAAACCCCGTCTCTACTGAAATTAAAAAAAAATTAACCAGGTGTGGCAGCATGCGCCCATAGTCCCAGCTACTTGGGAGGCTGAAACAGAATTGCTTGAACCTGGGAGGCAGAGGGTGCAGTGAGCCAAGATCACGCCACTGTACCCTAGCCTGGGGGACAGAGCAAGACTCTATCTCTTAAAAAAAAAAAAAAGAAGAAGAAGAAGAACAGTGTTAGAGGACTCACATTTCCTGACTTCCAATACTTACTACACAGCTATAGTAATCAAAACAGTGTGGTCTTGGCATAAAGGCAGATATATATATCAATGGAAGTGAATTAAGAGCCCAGATACAAACCCTTGCATATACAGTTAACTGATTTTCAACAAGGATGCCAAGACTAATGGCAAAGAACAGTATTTTCAACAAACAGTGCTGGGAAAACTGGATATATCCACACACAAAACAATTAAGTTGGACCCTTACCTTAAACCATCTATAAAAACTAACTCAAGATGGATCAAAGATCTAAATATAAGAGCTAAAACTATAAAACTCATGGAAGAAAATATAGGGGAAAAGCTTCATGACACTGAATTTGGCAATAATTTCTTGGATATGGCAACAAAGAAAAATAAACTAGACCATCAAAATGAAAAACTTTTGTGCAAAGGACACTATCAAGACAGTAAAAAGGCAATCTAAGGAACGGGAGAAAATATTTGTAAATCATAATATCTAATAAGGGATTAATATCCAGGATATATAAATAACTCACTTAACAACTACAAAAACCCAGTTAAGAAATGGGCACAGGACTTGAATTAACGTTTCTTCAAAGACGATATACAGGTGACCAATCAGCGCAAGAAAAAAATGCTTAACATCACTAATCATTGGGGGAATGCAAAACAAAATCAGGATGAGATACCACTTTATGCACATCAGAATGGCTATCATCAAAAAAACAGAAAAGAACTAGGGCTGGCAAAAATGTGAAGAAACTGGAACCCTCGTGCACTGCTGGTGATGATATAAAATGACACAGCCACTGTGCCAAACAGTATAGTGGTTTCTGAAAAAATTGAATTTAGTATTATCATATAACCCAGCAATTCTACTTTTAGGTACATACACCCAGAACAATTGAAAGCAGGGACTCAAGCAGATATTTGTATACCAATGTTTATTCATTGATATTTACAATCGCCAAAAGGTGGAAACAACTGACAACATAAACAGATGAGTAAATAAAAGTGGTATGTACATATAATAGAGTATTATTCAGACTTTAAAAGAAATGAGGTCAGGCACAGTGGCTTACGCCTCTAATCCCAGCACTTTGGGAGCCAAGGCAGGAGGATTGCTTGAGCCCAGGAGTTCAAGACCAACTGGGCAACACAGAGAGACTCCATCTCCACAAGAATTTTAAAAAGAAAAATTCGCCAAGTAGGGTGGTACATGCCTGTAGTCCCAGCTACTCGGGAGGTTGCAGTGGGAGGACCACTTGAGCCCAGGAGGTCAAGGCTGCAGTGAGCCACGATAGCACCACTGCACTCCAGTCTGGGCAACAGAGTGAGACCCTGTCTCAAAAGAAAAATCATTAAAAAAAAAAATCTGATATATACTACAACATGGACAAACCTTAACAATATGTTAAGTGAAATGAGCCAGTCACAAAAGGACAAATACCATATGATTCCACTTATATGAGATAACCAGGATAGTCTTATCCTCAGAGGCAGAAACTAAAATAGAAGTAACCAGGGGCTGGGGGAAGAGGTCACAGGGGTAATTGTTTAGTAGATAGAGAGTTTCAGTTTAGAATGATGAAAAAAGCTCATGAGAGATCAGTGATGGTGGCACAACAATGCGACTGTACTTAATAACACTGAAAGGGTAAAAGAGTACATTTTATTATGTATATCTTACCACAATAAAAAGCCCCGCAAGGTTGTCAATGTTACGTTTAAAAGAGAAGGTATAAATGGGGAGACATTTCAGACATGTATTTACAGAGGGCTTAGAAGAGCTATTCAGCAGATGAGTACCTAATGAACCAGAATTTTGGCAGAGATCCTGGGAGTGAAGTGAACCAAATCACTTGGGAAGTGTGAAGTAATTTCCTCCTCCAAGGAGGTCAACAGATAGGACATGTGAAGCCAATGTTAAGATTTCTCTGGAGTCTAAGTAAAAGATTATCAAATTGGACAAGTCTGTTCTCAGTGTTTTCCAACAAGGTGCAATTGACATTTTGGACAGAACAACTGCTTCATCCTGTGGGACTCTCCTGCCTGCTATATGGTACTTAACATCCCTGAACTCCAAACCACTTACCAGGGGCATTCCCATCACCCTCATCACTCTAACAATCAAAAAGAAACTCACCCACGTTTGTTACCACGACTACCATGACCCCAGATCACTCAGAGTGAATGAATCCAAAACTGAAATATAAGCGTCCTGGTCTGTTAGCATATGACAAGCTATAAAGCAGTAGCAAGCAACTCTAAATCTCAATCAATGGCTTAAAACCAAAAAAAAAAAAAAACGCTTCTGTCTTGTTCACATTACATGTCCATCACAGGCCAGCCCAAGGCTCTATTCCACACTGTCCTCACACCAGAACCTGGGCTGATAGAGCTACCACTCTGCAGAATGCTGGCAGATGCAGTGGCAGAGGGAATGAGATACAGTAAGTGGTATGCTGGCATTTAAATAATTCACTTAGAAGTGACACACAGTACTCATATTCCACTGGCCAAAGCAAGTCAAATAGCCTTGTCTGCTTCAGGGCCAGGAAAGTGCAACCCTACCAGTTACCTGGAAAGAAAAGAACCAGCCCTGATGACTTCCAAACCATGCCTGCAAAGTGCTCTGAAAAGTAGAAGACGCTATATAAATGTTAATTAAAAGCGTACTGGTAACAGCACTACTTTGCCCTTCCATCCATTCAATGGATATTTATTAAGCATCTAATACGTGCTGGACATCATCTCCTAAGCACCAAATATATGCCAGACACCATGCTAAGAGATCTGATGAAAACTGAGTCATAAGTGGTAGGGTAAGAGAAACAATCTTTAAAACAATTTCAGTGTGGTATGATAAATGTGATCAGGGAAGTCAGCCCAGGTACTCCAGAAGTTCCCAGGGCAAGCACCTGAGCCAGCAGTGGGGGCAATGGTCAGGAAGACTTCCAAGAGCAGTAACCTACACAGCTGCAGGATGCAGTCACCCTGGAGAACCTGCTGTAGATGCACATGTGGAAGCATGAATGTTGAAGCTCTGGATGGGGCGTCTCTGCCTTCCACCAAGTCAGTGAGACCTACTTGCACAAATTCCCCATAGCCCTAATCCAGTCACTTCCACTAAATGTCCACAGACACATTTATGAGTTTTCTTGGTTTTCTAGGCAGACCAGATGTAAAGAACAGATCTCTGGGGCTACTCTCCACTTTCCCCCCAACTAGAACATTCTATGAGATGCTCTAAGTTCAAGGAGACAACATTCTTTCAGTTCAGTTATCATAAGCTTGGTTCTAACCTCAGCAAAAACTGCTTTCTCTCAGCTAATACAGTGCAACAAAATGGGAAATGCCCTAGGAAAACGTGTCAGAGGCTCCTAACCATTGAAAATCAGGCACATTCCCTTTATGACATATTAAATACATTATAAAGAGTGATTAAAAATAGTGCAGACTCCAACACAAGCCATAAGATATACAGTATACTACCCTGAGATATTTACCAAAGTTCCTCTAATAAAGAAAAAAAATTTTTTTTCAACAGAAAAATATATAAAATACACATCTGGAAACACTATATAGTCACTAAAAATGAAAACTGTAAAGACCTCTAAGCTACTAGGAAAAGTAATGCTGACAGTGCTAAGGAAAGCAGATTCCAACAGCAATCATACTGTAAAGGTTAGATAAAGATGACGGAAACTGCAGAAAATGGGGCATGGAGAGTAGGGGAAGCAGAGAAGTGGTTCAGTGCAGCTTACAGTAACATGTTATTGTTTAGCACAATGCAAATTTCACATAAAAGTCATTCCTATGTAAAAGCTTGGTGGATCTTATACATTCCCAAACTGACTTTTATAGGCAGTTTATAAAGCATAATCTGGTGCGTTCCTTAAAAAGAACCATGCTAGCTGCTGTTAACTTAACTCCAGCCCTTCCAGTTAAAGGGAGGAAGGAACAGGGCAAGTTTCCTGACTCGCCAAGGCCCCATGATTCCAGCAGCAAGGGCCAGGCAGAGGCTCTGGGGACAGAATCCTGGCTGAGTAACCTTCCTTAAAAATCACCCTGAGCAAACTAGTCAATTTAGCCTTATCTTTAAAATGCAGATAACACAAACTACTTCACAGAACTACAGTGGGGATTAAATTTGATGACTTTTAAGCACCTAGCACAGCATGACTTTTAAAAGGAAGTGATAGTTTCCATTCCTTGGGGGCAAAAATGGATGGCTCTTAAGGTCTCCCTCTACTCTGCAAACCCAAGGTCCCCCAGGTCCCCATAGCACAGAGCAGGAGGAGCCAGCTAAGCTTTGGCAAAAGCAAAAGAGGAAGGGAGTTCAAGCGTTCAAGCATGGCCTTCTGGTAGAGTGTGGGGAAAGAAGAGTGTTTTCTGTCTTTGTTCTTCCACCCTACCAATGCCTAGCACATAACAGGTGCTCAATTGAGTATGTGATCAGTGGACTAATCAGCACGCCCTCTGTCCTCAGCTGATGATCAGGAAGGAAAACAGGCAGGAAGCACCATCTATTTATGTGAACTAAAGCTCAGGCCCCTTGCACTGTGAGACTCCGGCAGCTTATTTCTGTGCTGCATACAGGGTGCTAGCATTTACTACTATGGAAGATACATTTTTCTGAGTGTTAACTTCAGTGATATTTACCAAATATGCCTCTGAATGGTCCCATTTCAAAAAAAACTCCAGAAAACACTGCTTTTCATAAACAAAAAGAAAACAAAATGGCCCCAGTAATACTTTCTTATCTCTATCCCCACCTACTTCAAGTAGCCTGTATCTATTCTACTTTAGTGAATAAAGCTGAGTCTTTTCTAAAACAAAACTGTATACTGGAGGTAAAAAATTCTAAACCATAACTTTGAGTAAAGGAAAACTCTCAAGAGCGGTTTAAATGTAATATCCCTGGCTTATTCTATTCCAATGATGTTCTAATCTTTTTTATTAATTTACTCTAATGTTCATAATTGTTTTAGGCCACAATTATCTCACTGTTTCCTGGCCTGTGTACCTGATCAGAATCGTTATGATCTCTGAGGTTTTCTCCTGATTTTTGAGAATCCTGCTCTGCTATGGATGGGGTGGCCAGCAGAACAGAGACAGACCAACTAAGGAGCCTTTTAAATACAGGACTATTAAAGTGGTAAATCATTGTCCTTTCTGTGACCAGCTTCTGGGGCTCCGTGATTACATGTTAAACAACAGGATCAGATGGGAGCATTTTGTAGCTGAGAGACCAATACCAGAAAAATTCCCCTTTACCCCTTCAACAGTATGCTCCTGCCTATTTACAAGAACATTTAGCATCATTTCCTTCTCAAATGGGCCATCCTGTACTCTGGAGCTAGAAGACAGTACGAGGAGAACACTGACATTCAGTGCCTACCAGTTTCTCTCCTAGGGAGCTGCACTGTTGACAGCTCTTAGTAAGAGATCACACCCTTGCCTTTACGAGGTATTTCTGTCATTTTACATAAAAGCACAAAGACACAGTGGTCAGCACAAGGCTACAGCCTGTGGAAAGCATAATCACTGTCAGAGGACATCAAATCCAACACACTGGTGGGATGGCAGGAAAGCAGACTTGAAAGGAGTTCAGAGTAAATGAGTCTCCTTGTTTGCTTGTTACTCATAACATTAGGCCTAAGCTGCTTTGCTGAAACACTTAGCTCTGTGCTTTCCAAGCCATAGAAATTATACTTACTCCAATGTGTGAGATTAAAACCTACTGCACACTGAGCTGAATGACATTCGATGTGCAGCAATGCCACTTCAGGCGGTTCATCACGTTGCTTTATTCATAAGGCTGGGAGACAGGGTGGAACCACACGAATTTAACATCTTGCTGTGCCTGAAATGTTCATTAAGTGCTCTTATCTGCAGTCACCTGCCCACCCGATAGAACCACTCTCCACTAATTTAGAGACAATAATCTGTGCACATTTAAATTACGATGAACAGGAACATTTCCACTGGAAAAATCATCACACATCTTGATTTGCACTGCCAATTAGGTCTTTAGAAAAGGGAAAAAAAAAAAAAAAACCCTGATCATCTTACATATAGTAATTTGCCTTAATTGGTGCATAATGGATCGGATATAATTTGTGGGTAACCCCTACATGATAAATAGTTTATTTAACATTTTAGAACTACCAAAAATTAGCCTCATTATGTGGCAGTGAACGTTCACTTCCAACTATACATTCTGGGACTTCTGAGTTTCCTAAGCATGAATTATGAATATCAGTGGTGGAAGTACAAAGGACTCTCCAACCTAACAACAGGAGTGATACATTCCAGAAACATTTTCTGATTACATTCACAAGGAGCTCAGGATAAATTTCAGATACATTTCCTGATTAAACTCACAAGGAGCTCAAATCTCCATCCAGAGGGTTTGTTTTTTGTTTTGTTTTGTTTTGAGTCCTGCAGCAGCAGAAACTCCTAGAAGGTTAGGACGCTGGCCGGGAGTGGTGGCTCACGCCTGTAATCCCAGCACTTTGGGAGGCCGAGGCGGGTGGACCACCTAAGGTCAGCAGTTCAAGACCAGCCTGGACAACATTGTGAAACCCTGTCTCTACTTAAAAAAAAAAAATACAAATATAAATAATTGGGCGTGGTGGCGGGCGCCTGTAATCTCAGCTACTCGGGAGGCTGAGGCAGGAAAACTGCTTGAACCTGGGAGGCGGAGGTTGCAGTGAGCGCCATTACACTCCACCCTGGACAAGAGCGAAACTCCGTCTCAAAAAAATTAAAAAAATTGGATGCTAATTTTTTACGGTATTAAAATTAGCACAGTAATTTAATTTTTTACGGTATTAAAATTAGCACGGTAATTAAATGTTTTACGGTATTAAAATTAGCACGGTAAAAGCTAGTGGCAAAAAATAAAAAATTAAAAATCGAACCCTGTCTCATTCCCTAGGCTTTACTGTTTGTTTCCCTTGCTTTTCAGAGTTTCTCTCACAGGAGGCATTTTAAAAATATTCTCAGAAACATCAACAACAGATTTTTCTCAAACGACCATTTTCAGGAAGGCTTCAGAAACTACTAAAAGGCCAAAGCTACCGTTAGTGGCTCGGTCTTTGCCGCCAGACTCGGGCAGGTGACAGCGGCTTGGGCTCGGGCACCTGGCACTCAGCGCCTTCCAATGCTGGCGGCCCCGCCTCCCCTTCTCCCCGGCCAGGCACGCAGGTGGAGGAAAGTAAACACCAGTCGGAGGCAAAGTGGAAGCAGTGAGTCTAGCGACTCTCACAAAAACAAGTGGAAAAAAAAAAAAACCAATCCTCGCACAAAGCATCTCTGTGCTCACAAGCAGAGGCGTGGTTGCTTGTTTCCCTTTTTAAAGGTTGCATTTTTAGTTCTTTTTAAAAATGTTTTTATTGCTTACTTCTAAGTAAACATTTATCTCCATTACGATAACGTAGAGTAAAGCTCTTTTAAGAGGTAAAAAGAGAAAACTGAAGTCACGTTCACATTCCCACCACTCACTGAAACGTTTGGAGGAACTTACTCAACTGTTTGCTAATGAGTTTTAAAGGATAGTTAGGCCCTTAACGCGTAATTGGGGTCGTGCTGTGCATGTGATTTGGGATCTTGCAGCTTGTTTAACTTGGCCCAATGACGTTACCATTTCCCCCAAATGGTTACTAATTCCTTGAGAACGTTTACAAAAGTTCTAGAATAAACACTAAAGTTACTCTTTTTAAACTCCATTATCCAAGTTGGACTGGTCTGGCGATCGACTATTAAAAAAAAAATACAACTTTCTTAAGCTTCCTGATCTCTGTGCCAATTCCCGGAGAAAGTGTGGGGAGTGCACAAAAAAGCCCCTCCCCCGTCTCAGGAGGGCTGCAAACGCAAGCGCTGCGCCCCGCTAGCTCCCCGCCTGCACCCCTGGCAGCCACCCGAGACTGAGCAGAGCGCCAGGCTGAGCGCAGTTCTGTGCTGGGGCGACCGGGCTCTGTGGTCCGCGTAGCACAAACGTGACCCACCGCGCACACCTGCAGGGCGCGCCCACTCCGGCACTCACTCGGCTGGGCGCGCCAGATTCCCAGCAGAGCAGCCAACGGCCACGTTTCCAGCCCAAGGCCAGCAGGACCGAGTCGCAAAGGGAAGTCAAACTGTGGGTGCTTCCGGACGGCGGCGGACGGCCGGACCCTCACCTGGTAGCGAGTCGCCAACTCCATGCTTCCTGACGGGGCGCCAGTCTCCTCCCAGCACGCGGCCACGGGAGCCCGGACTCGCCACGGCCCGGCGCACCAAGAACGCCCCGCGCCCAAGCAGCCAGCGCGCAGCGCCCGGAGCACAGGCGGGCCCCGGGAGGGGCGCACTCGGCGCCCGGGACAGGGGGAGCGCGTCGCGCTGCCCGCTCGGTGCCGCCTCACTGGGCGTCGTGGCTCCGACCACCGTCCCAACTTCGCGGCCACTGACCTTGTCTTCGCAGGCGGCGCGAGAGGGGGCTGCAGTTGGGGGCGGCATGAGCAGTTACCAGTGTTAGGGCGCCGGGTTCCCCCCTGTAGCGGAGGGAGGGAGTGGAGCCGTCCGGCGGGGTTTAGCGCGGGAGAAATGAGGGGGCTGTCCCGGCGCAGCCTCCAGCTGGCACGCGCGCAGGATACTTGGCAGGGTTTATTCCAGGTCATGCCCTGGGGCTCGAGCTTCTGCTGCAACCCCTGTCTCTGATCCAGGAAAATATTGTAGGGCGGTTTTGGGGCTTGTTTTGTGTTGTTGTTGTAAAGGGGCAGCGTTCTCTTTGGGAGGATTCCGTCTCCCAAAACATTTGCTACAGGGTTCACCTTGCAAAACGGGCAACCCAGGTTTCTTTACCAGGGCCCCGGTGGACACTGCAAATCCCCCTGAAACTTTAAACGGCCATTACACAGTAGGCCTCCACACCCACCAGAGTTTGTAGAGGTCAGGAATGCTGATTAATTTAGCAGAATTGACCCCGGCACCTACTAAGCATCAGGCACTGGGTTAGTCCTAGGAACAGAAGGGTGAACAAAAACAGGCCCCTGCTCTGTTGGAGTTTACAGCCTGAGAGCCAGTTACCAACCTAATTGCATTATTCTAAATAAATACAACAATGATGCAAATAAGCGTAATAATAGCAATGATGTAAATTTTATAAATTAGATTTATAATTAATATTAATTTGATACCACTAGCAATGACAAATGTAATGATGATGCAAATAAATGTCAATTTGGAGCGATGATGCCATGAGAAAAAAGGCAAGTGGTATTATGGTGGTGTAAAATAGGGAGACAATCTGGGAGAGGTCAGGGAATACTTCTTAGAGCTCAGGTATGAAGAGTGAGGAATTAAGTTTGTGGAAATTGTGCGAGACTTGAAGTAGAGAGTGGGGAGAATGGTAAATGAAGTTGTCCTGAAATCACAGCAGGTTTGCTGGACAGTGTCGAACGCCTATTTAGAACCGTGGTCATGGGTTTACAATAGAGCATCCTGTATGCATAGGACCTTCTGCAGCCCCTCTCAACTGCTTAGGATCTGACGTTCATCTTTATTGAGTGAGTGAATGAAATTTGCTAAACATTTACTCAAGCTTTAAGAGAAAACATGGAAAAGGTTTATTTCCTTTGGTTAGTTCAGCAAACAACATGTGTTATGTGCTCTCATGTTCCAGCCCTCAGTGTTCTTACTTCCTGGTAGTAGTAAGACCAATACAACATTGTCTAACCTAGAATGTTTTATTTTTATTGGATAATGTTAATTATCCATTGTAGCTACTTCATTTTTATTATGCTTTAGAGTTTTCTCACATGCAGTATCTCTTTGAATCCTCTCAATATCCTTCCAGATTCTTATTGTCCACATTTTTAAAATAAGGAAACAGAATCTAAGAAAATACATTAAGAGATCCCTGCCACCCTGCCACTAAGTGACAGCAGCAGACTGCCAAACTGAAAACCATTCCTTATTCCTCCAGATCCAACATTCTTTCCTTTTCTTGTAGTTTTTCCCTTTGGCTGCCAGGAAGCTTAGAGTGAAAATTAATTCAATCAGAGCTCTTCTTCCTTGTTTTTGTTTTTGGTTTTTTGGTTTTTTTTTTAGATAATTGCTTCCTCATGAACTGCTGATCTTGTTTGCACTCCTTTTCATTGTAGGTTAAATCAAATCCATTTTGGAAAAGGGAGCACAAATTTGAAGCAGGTTAGATTTTGCAAAGCACTTGAAGCAGCGTAGCCTAGCTACTTCTGTATCAGGAAACCTATAAGTTGTTGAGCCTTTCTCTTTAGAAATTTTCCATAACCAGCCCTAAGTCTTCAGATGACAACCCGGAAATTTTCTTCCTGGGCTTAGCAAAGCCTGTGCACCCTTGATGGTATTTAGTAATTGGTTATATAGTGGTGTGTTTTGTTTTGTTTTGGTCGGGCTTTGGGAAAATCCCTGAGGAACCAGAGGATTTTAACATCACACTGTCTTTTTTTTTTTTTTTTTTTTTGAGACGAAGTCTCGCTCTATCGCCCAGGCTGGAGTGCAGTGGCCGGATCTCAGCTCACTGCAAGCTCCGTCTCCTGGGCTTACGCCATTCTCCTGCCTCAGCCTCCAGAGTAGCTGGGACTACAGGCGCCCGCCACCTCGCCCGGCTAGTTTTTTGTACTTTTTAGTAGAGACGGGGTTTCACCGGGTTAGCCAGGATGGTCTCGATCTCCTGACCTCGTGATCCGCCCGTCTCGGCCTCCCAAAGTGCTGGGATTACAGGCTTGAGCCACCGCACCCGGCCAACTTTCTAATAATTATTATTGATAGGGTTCCCAGGATGTGAACACTGGGTTTCATCATGGCACTGCAAGAATGAGTGTCCCTTCCCAGATGCAACATGTACATATTGCAACAGAGAAAAAGAAGACATAATGTTTGCAACTTCCTTTAAGAAGTCTGTCAGAAATCTATGCTTGATTGCTTTTTAAATGTTTCTATGAGAGAGTAAAAACTTGGTCCCCAGTACCTTGAACAAGGTAAGAAATTTGTGATTAGAAGGCAAAGGAGTTAATAATGCCACACTAAAATATGCTGCTCTGGCATATTCACTATTTTAAGTTAAAAGCACTTACAAGGAAAAAAAAAAACAGGTACAAGAAGATCACTCTGAACTTAATGTTGTTTCTTAAAAGCAGGAGATAAAATTCCCCTGTGAAAGATGTCCTCCCTACACAAGAAGGAAAACCACATGCTTATCAAAGACAGGAAACTGAAGCTGAGGGAAATCTGTACAAACAAACCTTGTTACACTAACCCTTATCTTCTTAGACACTTCTCCATCCAATTAACTACACTAGCCCATGCCCCTTTGCCTTATTGCATTTTCAGTTTACTACTCTGTGCAATTCACTATATAAATGTCCAACTCGAACTTCATCCTGGCATCTTCATTTCCCTAAGAAGGCACCCATGCCACATAAAACTTCGATTAAACAAATCTATATGCTTTTATCTTGTTCATCTATTTTATGTCAGTTTAATCCTCAGACCCAGCCAGGACTCAAAAGGATGGAGATGAAGTTTTACTCCCCTACAAAGTCATTATTTAACCTCATTAAATGATGTGAGAGAGCTGTGATTGGATGTCAACCCTGGTCCACAATTTTTGCTTTGTAAAAGGAACCCAAACATCTCTCCTCTATCTGAAGTAGTATCTCTGCCTTCCCCACAGACCTTAGTTGTGGGCAAACTCCCTAGTCCTCCCCACATAACAGAAAATCGTGCTGGTTTGGTGCTCTGGACAACTGACCAGAGAATCTACCTTCCAGCAGAGAGCTGGAAGCAGCATGAGCAACTGAGAGGTAATTTCATTAGGTCTGCCTCCCCTGCTTGCTTTTGGTCATTTGCCTCTTGGTGTTGTATCCTTTTCCCATGAAGTTGAAGACTGCAGTTGCTGAACACCGGGCCACTGAACACTGAAACTTAACCCTCACTGGCTACTTTATAGGTAATATTCATAGGTCACCATGGTAATTATTGCTTCTTTTTTTTTTTTTTTCCAGAAACTTAGGCCAGCTTCTGTCCAGTTCAAACTGGTTGAAACTACCAATTCTTCAAGTGGCTGAGAGATGTCAGAGGGTCAAAAACTCCAACCTCAGATTATGCTAACACTGCCATTTTTCTGTACACACATCCTATATAATGCCATGAACTCTGGCTACATTTGTGCAGGATGAGCCTGTTACTTCATTTTTTCCCAGTGCCAATTACATTTCCCCATACCTCAGACCACCCCATTTCCCTAAACCATAAATATCCCTAAGCCTTATCTTCAGGGAGGCTTATTTCAGAGCTATTCTCCCACCTCCTCACTCCATGCCCTTGTGAATAAACCTTTTTTTTTCTTTTGCAAAACTCTTGTCACAGTAATTGATTTACTGTTCAGGGCAGAATACACTAGGACCTAGCTGGTAACAGTATCTGAGTACTACTTAGCATTGTATGTGGTCATGAATAAATAAAGTGACGGTTAAACAAGAAAGCATCACTGATTGTTCTCTAGCTCTTGGTCTCTTGAAACTTCCATCTCATTGTGATTAGATAACACCTACCCTAGAAGGGGGAGACCTCCCTAAATTTGAAACATATATATATATATAGTTTTTCTTTTGAGACGGAGTCTTGCTGTTACCCAGGCTGGAATACAATGGCACGATCTTGGCTGACTGCAACCTCTGCCTCTCACATTCAAGCGATTGTCCTGGCTCAGCCTCCCGAATAGTGGGAATTACAGACACGTCCCACCACGCCTGGCTAATTTTTGTGTCTTTAGTAGAGATAGGGTTTCACGATTTTGGCCAGGCTGGTCTCGAACTCCTGACCTCAAGTGATCCACCAGCCTTGGCCTCCCTAAGTGCTGGGATTACAGGCATGAGCCATGGCACCCGGCCAAGGAATATAGTAATACTAAATTCCTGAGAGAAAAAAAAACACAACTTTCCAGGCTTTGCAGAATTTCCAAAGTTGTTACAGACTTATCCTTCTTGAAATAATCAAGTATTTATATGCTAGTGATAAGGCTGGATGGCATTTGTGATAACAGAACACTTATGGAAGTGAGGCAGTTATGGGTTTATTTAGTCCTTTTAAGCCTCCAGCTGATTCTAATGAGCAGGCATATTTGAGAATCATTGCTCTAGTATAGCTCAGTGGCTTGCAAAGTGTGGCAAGATCAGCAGCATCCATATCACTTGAGCTATGGTAAGAAATTCACATTCTTGGGCCCCCTTCTGGACCTACTGAATCGGAAACTTTGGGGGTGGAGCCCAGCAATCTGGACTTTAGTCACCATTCTAGTGATTCTTATCCTCACTGAAATTTACAAACCTCTGTAGTTGTAATCCAAGGTGTACTGCTCACCGACCAGGCAATCTAGAGACTAATCATTGAGCTTCATTTTTCTCATCTATAAAATCGGGATACTATATACCTGCCTGACTCCCTCAACAGTATTCTTCTTTTTGTATGTGTGTGAAGGTTCTCATTTATTTATTTGACAAGTAAAAATTGTATATGTTTATATGTGTACAATATGAGATTTTTTATATATGTGTACATTTTGGCATGGCTAAATCAAGCTATTTAACATATGCATTACTTTGCATAGTTGACACTTTTTGTGAACCTTACAGTCAGCCCTTTTAGCATTTTCAAATACACAATATTTTGTTATTAACTGTAGTCACCATGATGTACAAGAGCTCTCTTGAACTCATTCCTCCTGTCAAATCTAAATTTTGCATTCTTTGACCAACATCTCCCCAGTCCTCCCACCCCTTTCAACAGTGTTCTTACAAAGATGAACATGTAGTATCAAATGCAATTGTATTTTGAGAAAGCTAGAGTGCTTTACACTTGTAAAGCAGTACTAATAGTTGTAATCCTTCCATTTATTGATCACTAACCATGTTCCAGAACCTGTTGACACATTATACCACTCAGTCATTACCACAAACATGTGTTGTACAGAATACCATCTTTTTTTTTTTTCATTTCAGATGAAGAAACTGAGGCTTTGAGGGTTTAAAACACTTGCTCAGGGTGACCCAGCAGAGCCAAGTTAGAACTCAGATCTGTGCTACTATCAGGCTATACCCTCTCACATTTTTGCCTTTCTTCAGATAGCCTGAGAGAGAGGGAAAAGAGATTCAAACTTCAATTTTAAAAATGGAGCCTGGGCAACATTGTGAGACCCCCATCTCTCCAAAAGTTTTTTAAAAATTAGCCAGGTGTGGTAACATGCCCTTGTGGTCCCAGCTACTCAGGAGGCTGAGGTAAGTGGATCGCTTGAGCCCTGTAGGTTAAGGCTGCAGTGAGCTGTGATGGCACCACTTCACTCCAGCCTGGGGGACAGAGCAAGACCCTGACTCAAAAATACATATAATTAATTAATTAAAATGGGACTGGGAACGGATACCAAGATTATAGCTAAAGAGGAAGAATAAGTTCTATGCGTTCTGTAGCACTGTAGGGTGAATACAGTGAACAGCAATTTATTGTATATGTTTAAAAAGCTGAAGAGAAGGTTTTGAAAGTCCCCAACACAAATAATAAATGTTTGAGGTGATGGATATGCTAAATACCCTGATTTGAGGATTGCACATTGTATAAAATGTATCCAATATCCCTTTGTACCCCATAAATATGTACAATTATTACATGTAAACTAAAAATATTTAAAAGGCTAATGACAACCTAATTTGTCTATCAGGACATGTAGATGTAAACTGTTTAATTCATACACTAGAATACTGTATATCAGTTCAAATGAATAAATTGGTCTACATTTATCAATCAACAAGCATAAATCTCAAAAAGCATTAAATTAAAAGATCAAGTTAATAAACAAAATAATAAAATTAAGGAACTAGGTCCTTTACATACTACCATCCCAACCTGTTTATTTACTGTGCCTAGAATTCTGATACCTTCCCCCTATTTCTTTCTGAAAATGATTATTTATCTGTTTATAGGCCATTTTTAACAGTATTCCTGAATTCTTTTCAAAAGACTTTCTCCACTTCATCACGCACACACCCCTGGCTCTCTTTTCTGCAATCCACAAATAGTCTAGACTTTAATGCTGTAAAATTTGCCCCAGCTGGTTATTCGAATCTGATAATCTGATCATCATGTCTTTAACAGCTTTCAGCTCTGACCTACAAGTCATGTCTGGATTCTTTTATAGCTTTTGAGTCCAAACAAGCTCCTGACCTTGCTAACTATAGCCCAGCACCAGGAGATTTCTGACAGTATAAAATTCAAGGCCTAATCTTAAGACTATTCATGAAATTGATAACCATAAATTCCGAGATGGGCTCAGTACAACAGGACTTGGCATTTCTGGCCATTACTTCCAAAGCAAATCATATCTGTATATGAAATATAACAAATTCTGCTAGTCTGAAAGCATGTTAAATATGGCTTGTTATGTTCAGCCTTTCCACAGTGCTCTTACAAACAGGAGGTGTTCTGTTTCCATCAGACTCTGAACAAGTAAACTTAAATGTAATGATGTTACAGTCTGAGTCTTTTTGTTTTTAAAGAAAAGCAACATAAGCAACATAAGCAACAAAAGCTTCCCTGCCTCCTTCCTGCAGTTGCTCCCACTCCATCTCTTGCTTCCATTTTCTTTCAGAACACTCTGAAACTCTCAAGCATTTTCTATAAAAGAACTTGCAGTTCTCCATAGGGATCAGGAGAGGCATAGATGAATTTTTTTCTGGAAGGAAGCATAGGTTTTGCAGTTTCTTAGGAAAGGTGGGGCATGTGAGGGCCAAGACAGAAATCTATCATACCTGAAACAAGCTTCCCCAAAGTAATAAGAAAAACAAAACAGGCCAGGCGCAGTGGCTCATGCTTGTAATCCTAGCACTTTGGGAGGCCGAGGTGGGCAGATCACGAGATCAGGAGATCAAGATCATCCTGGCCAACAAGGTGAAACCCCATCTCTACTAAAATACAAAAAATTAGCTGGGCTTAGAGGTGAGGACCTGTAGTCCCAGCTACTCGGGAGGCTGAGGCAGGGGAATTGCTTGAACCAGGGAGGCGGAGGTTGCAGTGAGCTGAGATCATGCCGCTGCACTCCACACTGGCGACAGAATGAGACTCCGTCTAAAAAAAAACAAAAAAACAAAAAAACAAAAAAAAACCACACACACAGAAAAAGAAAAGAAATAATCAAAGTCAAAGTCAAAGTGATAATAATATTAGTTGGAGATGGAGTTCTATTTTTTTTTTTTTTTCCCAGAAACTGCCTGTGTTCTCTGACCTACTAGTGCCTGGACATTCATAGACCATGTTCCAAGAGAAGAGAAAGTAAAGAAGTGTCTATGTTACAAACAAAAAGGAACTGAGCTACAAGGCTGAAAAACTGAAAGAAACGGCAACGTAAACATGCCATTTACTTGACATCATAAATTTATCTTTGGTTTTCTACTCCTTTCCCTCAAAAAAAAAAAAAAAGCAAACTAAATGTATCAAAATAGGTTAGGCAGAAGTCATAGGCTAACATCAGCAGTTCTGAAATTCATTAACTTCTGGGCAAAAGTATAATTGCTTGAAACTGTCTAGATTTTCTTCATCCTCATGAAATCTTTTAACTGAAACCCAGGAGGTGAGCAAAAACAGTTGTGTTAACAGCTTCTGCTTCAGTATCTCCATCTCGATCACTTCCAGCAACAGGGCTGGTGTGCAACCTTGTTTCATATTTTTACTGTCCATTTGGTAGTCACTGTAGATCTCTAAACTTTAGAAATCCCCAAGTTACAGCTACAAATACATGACAGAGCATGTGCTCCTGTGGCAAAAGCTGTAAGTCAGCTGTTTCTTATTTCCTCCTCTTTGGGAGCAAATATCAAGGTTGACGTAGACCTCTAGAAGTGTCCTTTTTAATTACAATACTTATTGAGATAATTGCTGATTAACAGACAGTTGTAAGAAATAATACAGAGAGACTCTATGTATACACTTTGCCCAGTTTCCCCCAATGGTAACATTTTGGGAAATGATAGTACACTGTCCCACCTAGGATACTGACATTGATAGGATCCACTAAACTTACTCAGATTTCTCCAGTTTTACTTGTCTGTCGTGGGCACCACCTGTATAGGTTTGTCCATGCACCACCACAAGGAGGACACAAGGTTCCCCCTGTTGCCCTCTATAGCCACATCCACCTTCCTCCCATATCCCCTCCTCCTTTCTTAACCCCTGGTAACCATTAATTTATTCTCCATTTCAGAAACCTTTTCATTTAAAAAATGTTATATGGATGGAATCATGCAGTATATAACATTTTGGAATTGGCTTTAAAAAAAAATTCAGTACAATTCTCTGGAGATTCATCCAAGTAGCAATGTATATTAGTCAGTTGGTTCCTTTTTATTGTTGTGTAGTATTCCATGGTATATATGTGCCACCAGTTTTTAACCATTCACCTGTGGATGAGCATCTGGGCTGATTTTGGTTTCGGGGTATAGCAGATAAGGCTTGTATGAATATCTGTGTGAATGTAATTTTCATTTTTCTGGGGTAAATGCCCAAGAGTAGTTACTGGGTCATATGAAAGTTGAAATTTAGTTTTACATGAAACTGCTGAACTGTTTTCCAGAGTGGCAATACTGTTTTACATTCCAACTAAAATATGTGAGTTATCCAGTCTCCAGGATTCCAATATCCTTCTCCAAATGCATCCTCTCCTGCATTCAGTGTTGTCACTATTTGTCATTTTAACCATTCTGAGAAATGTGTAGTGATAGATTACTGTGGTTTTTAGCTTGCATTTCCCTGATGGCTAATGATATTGAAGATCTTTACATTTGTTATTAGCCATCTGTATATCTTCTTGGATTAATTGACTATTTAATGTCTTTTGCCCATTTTCTAATTGGATTTTCTTTTTACTATTGAGTTTTGAGATTTCTTTTTTTTTGAGATGGAGTCTCGCTCTGTCGGCCAGGCTGGAGTGCAGTGGCTGGATCTGGGCTTACTGCAAGCTCCGCCTCCCAGGTTCACGCCATTCTCCTGCCTCAGCCTCCCCAGTAGCTGAGACTACAGGTGCCCACCACCACACCCAGCTAATTTTTTGTATTTTTAGTACAGACAGGGTTTCACCATGTTAGCCAGGATGGTCTCAATCTGACTTCATGATCCACCCGCCTCGGCCTCCCAAAGTGCTGGAATTACAGGCGTGAGCCACCACGCACAGTCAGGAATTCTTTATATGTTTTAGATACTAGTCCATTGTCAGATACATGGTTTGCAAGTATTTTCTGCCAATTTTTAGTTTGTCTTTTCATGTTCTTCAGGTGATTTCAAAGAGCAAAAGTTTTCAATTTTATGACCTTCAATTAATCAATTTCCATTTTATTTATTTACTTACTTATTTATTTTTGAGACGGAGTTTCGCTCTTTTGCCCAGGCTGGAGTGCAGTGCCGAGATCTTGGCTCACTGCAACCTCTGCCTCCCCTATTCAAGAGATTCTCCTGCCTCAGCTTTCTGAGTAGCTGGGATTACAGGCCCCCACCACCACGTCTGGCTAAGTTTTGTATTTTTAGTAGAGACGGGGTTTCATCATGTTGGACAGGCTGGTCTGGCGCTCCTGACCTCAGGTGATCCACCCACCTCGGCCTCCCAAAGTGCTGGGATTACAGGTGTGAGCCACTGCGCCCGGCCAATTTCCCTTTTAAGTATCCTGCTTTTGGTGTCAACTCTTTGCCTACACCTAGATACTGAAGATTTTCTTTTTTTTTTTTTTTGACTTTTATTATTTTACATTTTATGTTTAAGTCCATCATCCATTTTATGTTAATTTTTTATAAGATGAGGTTTAGGTTAAGGCTTTTTTTTGGCTTTTATCGAAATGTGTAAACATTATTGGGTGAAAAGGCAAAATCTCTCTTCTGTAGAATTGCTTTTGTTAGTCTGTTCTTGCACTGCTATAAAAAACACCTGAAACTGGGTAATTTATAAAGAAAAGAGGTTTAACTAGCTCACAGTTCCACAGGCTGTACGGGAAGCATGGCTGGGAAGGCCTCAGGAAATTTACAACCATGGCAGAAAGGGAAGCAGGCACGTTTTAGGTGGCCATAACAGAAGGAAGAAAGAGGGGGAGGTGCTACACAGTTTTTTCTATTTTTTTTTTGAGAGGGAGTTTTGCTCTTTCGCCCAGACTGGAGTGCATTGGCTCGATCTCGGCTCACTGCAACCTCCGCCTTCCGGTTTCAAGTGATTCTTCCACCTCAGCCTCCCGAGTAGCTGGGATTACTGGTGCCCGCCACCACGCCCGGCTGATTTTTGTATTTTTAGTAGAGATGGGGTTTCACCATGTTGGTCAGGCTGGTCTTGAATTCCTGACCTCGTGATCTGCCTGCCTCAGCCTTCCAAAGTGCTGGGATTACAGGCATGAGCCACAGCGCCCAGCCAGTGCTACACACTTTTAAACAATCAGATCACATGAGAACAGCACCAATGGAGGAAATCCACCCCCATGATCCAATCACCTTCCACCAGGCCCCACCTCCAACCCTGGGGATTATAAATCGACATGAGATATGGGTGGGAACATAAATCCAAACTATATCAGCATTTTTGTCAAAAATCAGTTGAGAATATTTATGTGGGTCTACTTCTGGGTTCTCTGTTCTGGCACATTGATCTATGTGTCTATCTCTCCACCAATATCGCACTGTCTCATTACTAGAGCTATGTAGCTCGGCCTTAACCTCAGATAGAGCTCTCCTACTCAATTCACCTTTGTCTAGATTGTTTTAGTTACTCTAGGGCCTCTGCCTTTCCATATAAATTTTAGAATAAGTTTGCTTATGTCTACAGAAAACTTTACTGGAATTTTGATAGTAATGGTGTTATGACTACAGATCAATTGGCAGAGTATTTATATCTTTATTATGTTGATTCTTTTAATTTATAAACAAGGTATGTATGTTAATTTATGTCTTCTGCTATAGTTTGGATATATGACCCCTCTAAACCTCATGTTAAAATTTGATTCCAGTCGGGCACAGTGGCTCAAGCCTGTAATCCCAGCACTTTGGGAGGCCGAGGTGGGTGGATCACCTGAGGGCAGGAGTTCAAGACCACCCTGGTCAACATGGTAAAACTCCATCTCTACTAAAAGTACAAAAATTAGCTGAGCGTGGTGGCAGGCACCTGTAATCCCAGCTACTCAGGCGGCTGAGGGAAGAAGAATCACTTGAACCTGGGAGGCGGAGGTTGCAGTGAGCCGAGATCGAGCCACTGCACTTCAGCCTGGGTGACAGAGCAAGACTCTGTCTCAAAAATAAATAAATAAATAAATAAATAGTAAAATAAAATTTGATTCCCAGTGTTGGAGGTGTGGCCTAATGGGAGGTGTTTGCCCCATAGGGGTAGATGCCTCATGAATGGTGGTGTCCTTGTGGTAATGAGCAAGTTCTCACTCTGTTTCTGCTAGAGTTGGTTGTTAAAAAGAGCCTGGCACCCCTCCTGCTCTCTCTTGCTTCCTCT